>NW_017537290.1:521773-646208 GCF_001853355.1 Bactrocera latifrons
TTTTTGTTTTTTTGGAGTCAGTGCTAAACGCGTTTTTTGATTTTTTGTTTTGCGACACGTAAATGCTTCCTCAAAATAAATTAATGCACATGAAAAAAAAAATTAATTAATTATTTTTCACTGACAAATCAGCAAACGCACTTTCGCAAATACAAAACTTGTCCAACCACTTTTGCTAACAACGAATAATTTTGCAAACAAAATATAAAAGAAAAATTCAAATTTTATACGATTTTAATGGCACTAAACGTTAATGATGCAACATAACTGTGAAATAGGTTTACAACATTTCTTTTATATTTTATATATTAAAAATTTTTTTTTTAGTTTCTTTCGAACAAAAATCACTACACTATACACAGAGCGTTCACACAAAATTTGCAAGTTTAGTACATTGAATACCGGACCACAATGAGTCGAGCGCGCGTGTGCGATCCACTGCAGCACGCGATACACAAACAGCCAACACGAAGCGCCACAGACTTGAGTACACGCCACCGGTCAGCGCCACAATGAAACTGCGTGCGCGCAGCAACACCGTTAAGAGTTAAACCCAACACACCGCGAACGCTGTGCGACGGCGGCCGTATAAAGTCATTTCAGCGTGGCTCGCAGCGTCTACACACAGTTTACCAGCCTACAGCGCTTTGCCAACATCACGGCGACCGTGTGTTAGTGTGCGTTCGAACTGAAAACTAATAGAATTGCGCTGCAAAATACTCACGCGACGATAGCGCGCTGCGCGCCCGCCACTATGGAGTGCAAAAACCCACAACGCGCACTTCAAAACCGACAGCTGAAAGTATACGCGTCGGCAATTATCAGCTTGATGCCGTTGTTTTAGCGCTCTCTGCATTGCTCCATACAGTTGCAAATTCTTTCCTTACATACTTGTAGTTGCTGTTGGATGCGCGCTTATCTGCTGGCTCACCATATTATACCAGCATCGCTCACACAAACACGTGCGCGCGCTCATATTGACGGTGTCAATGACGTCATTGGGAGGTGTTAGGAAGCGCCGTTTTATTAACATTATCGCGCTCGAAATACTAAATTTGTTGGACGCGCGCTAACTGTTGATTGCCGCTTATTGCTGCAAATGTTGAATGAGCCGGTTATCACCACTTGTGTAATTAGTCCTTTTTTTTTTACTACACAACACGTGGTAGCAAACAGGGTAACTCTAAGTCACATGATTGCATGGGAAACACATTTGAATCTGTGGTAGTAGTATGAGCATTTTCATTTTCATATTCCTTGACGGCCTTAAGCCTTAACAGCCTGAAAGCCACCAGTCTCTGATATAAAAAAAATAATTATTAGATAATAATAAGTCGACAAAATAATAGTTTAGACCCGCAAATTGTTCTCCTTTGGTCGATAAGGCATCCTTTGGGCTTGAGTTGGAATTTAAGTACTCAAGTCCTTTTTAGCATGATTTACCAAGCTACCGATTCGGTATGTTTACTTTAATGTTACGCGACCACTGAATTTTTGATAAAGCCGTTAATTTATTTCCAGCTTCCAATAACTCAAGAAAGTAAACTCCGGATTTATTCCTGAAAAAGTTAACACTGTCATACTGTGGTTACACTGTCTCTTTCTCTTGCTCTAAATGAGTTTTTATTATCACTTATTTATGGGTTTTAAAGAAAAGAAAACCAATGAAAGCTCAGGTTATAAGTAATTAATAAAAATTAAAATCTCTTATTGAATACTGTTTGCTTTTTATATTAAATATTTCCGCTAAGAGCAAGCAAACGACTCAAAGGTTCGAAAAACGTCAAGAATATCTGACAATTCCTTTGCTTGAGTTTATGACGTAACGTTCACAAAATAATTTCGTTTTTTACTGCAATTTCATGGTGTAAAACATCGTAGAACCCTAACAGGGGATCTAGTGACTAATGTCCATATTAGGGAGGGAACACTTCTCCAGCCTGCTGAATTCCAGCAAAAGCATAACACCAGAATATGATGAATCCGATTTCCCAATCGAGGAAGATGTAGCACACGTGCCATTGCTCGACCGTGAAGAAGTTCGAATAGCAATTACCCGTCAGATGAAAGCAACTCCGACGATTGGAATTTCAGTTTCTTTAATATCGCAAATAAGATTCTATCGAGCGTAGATTAAAACTTAAAGCCCACCGTCAAAAAACTGATTGGACATTATCAGTGTGGCTTTAGGCTTGAAAAATGAACAACTCACCAGACATTCACCATGCGTCAAATCTTGGAAAAGACCCATGAAAAGAAGAACGACATGGGGCGATCCTGATAGAAGAGCTGCTTTTATGCCGCTGTGTAAACTGACGTTGAGTAATACCAAAAGCTCTGTCAGGATCGGGAGAAGCTCTCCGACTGAGGTTTTGGGCTTGGCTCCCACGTCACGGTTGATAGTCATAACTTTGTAGTTGTTGATAATTTCGTTCATCTTGGAACCAGGAATTAACAGCAACAACAATGCCTCGAAATCCAACGCGAATAAATCTTGCCAACAGGTGCTTCTTTGGACTAAGTAGGCAGTTGCGAAGTAAAGTTCTCTCTCAACGAACAATTTTAATAGTAATTTCTGTTTTTTTTTTTTTTTGTTCAAAACTGCCAGAATATATTGGCAAATTTAGGACTTTTTTGAGCTCTGGAATAATCTTACAGTTTAAATAACTGATTCACGTAACTACTGAAAGTTTATAACAGTATTAGCCAATAAATGAGGTTATACGGTTTCTAACTTATTTACATTTGCTTTAAAAATTATTATCTGTTGTAACAGAAAAAATCTACACGGCGTATAAGTAACGTATGCATTTAAGTAAATTGAATAAACTAACATACTAAATAAAGAAAAAACGTCAACTACAGCTGGGCAGAAGCTATATACCTTTCTCAGCAGCATTTCTAATAGCAACAAACCAGCCACTAGCAGTCTGACTAAATTGTTTTTCTAGCCACGAAATTCAATATAAACATTCTTAAAAAATCGTCTATGATAGATTTTTTTTGATAGTTCAGTTTATATGGCAGGTATATGCTGTTGTGGTCCGATCTGAATAATTTGTTCAAGCGGTTGTATCATTGCCTCAAACTATAGACCGTGTCACATTGCCTCATAAATAATTCTCCACATAAAAAAGTTTATCATAGCAGACTGGACTCAGACGGTTCCGACAAATGAGCAGTTCCTTTGCGGGAAAAGAACAGACCGATGTCTCAAAATCTAGAGGACTCGCCTTTGTGACACACTTAATAATAGGTTATTAAATATCTCTAATATCCCTTCCGCCTTTTTATCTTTTGAATTTCGCGGCTATCTATAAAGTGCTACAGAGCTCGTATCTGGCAAAACTATGCATTTTTGAAAGGTCCTGACATAACCTACAAAACGACGCTTTGCATTACAAGTTTGGATACTGCATTCAACAGTTATAGACGTGTAAAAATGGAGTTCACTTACGCCGATATACGCGATATTTTAAAGTTTTCCTTCGTTAAAGGGAAATTCGTTACAGAAACGATCCGTGAGATGAATGGAGTTTTGGGGGATGGTACTCTATGACTTCGAACTGCGGAGGAGTGGTTTCGACGATTCAGAGCGAGTGAAAACGACACCATGGATTAGGCAGCTGGCGAAAGACCTGTGACGATGAATACCTAACATATCATGGAAAACATTGAGTTAGATCGGTAGCTGGCATCTCGTGACATCCCCCAGAAGATGGGAGTTAGTCACCAAACGATTTTAAACCAGCTGCAGAAGGCTGGATACACAAAAAAGGTTGATGTTTGGTTGCTGCATGATTTGACGCAAAAACCATTATGGCCCGAATCAACGCCTGCGATATGCTGCTGAAATGGAACGAATTCGACACATTTTTGAAGCGGATGCTGACTGGCGACGAAAAATGGATCACAAACGACAGTATCAAGCGAAAACGATCGTGGTCAAAAGCCGGTGAATCGTCCCAAACAGTGGTCAAGCCGGGATTGAAGGCCAGGGAGATTTTGCTTTGTATTTGGTGGGATTGGAAGGGAATCATCCACTATGAACTGCTCCCATATGGGCAGACGCTTAATTCTATCATCTACTGCGAACAACTGGACCGCTTGTCGCAGGCGATTTACCAGAAGCATCCAGTATTGGCCAACAGGAAGGATGTAATGTTCCACCAGGACAACGCCAGAAGCTACTAGAGCTCGGATGGGAGGTTTTATCGCATCCACCATATAGCCCATGCATTGCGCCAAATGATTACCACCTATTACTGTCCATGACGAACGCCTTTGTTTGTGTAAAGTTGAACTCAAAAGAGGCTTGTGAAAAGTGGCTGTCCGAGTTCTTTGCAAATATGTAAGTAGGGGGCTCTTCGATGTTAGTGTTATGAAGTTTCCGTCTAGATGGAAACAGATTATCGAACGAAACGGCGCATATTAGAACTAAATCCGATCACTGTAACATATTTTATAAAGCATTGAGTAAAGAGCAAAAAAGCGGAAGTGAGATATTTGACAATCTAATATTTTTTTAACATTTCTCTCCACCAAACGACACGAGCTTTTTTTATGCGATTAATTTATGCCGCTGAAACAACAAGCGCAAATTTCATTTAAACAGATGTTAACCTAAAAATACTATTATGAGGCTACATTACTGTCACAGGGCTGTATTAAATTTCCTATAAAAAAAAAAATGTGTCATAAAAATTAAATAAACATTTAAAAATCAGCAAAATTTCTATAAATAAAAATCTGCCTTTCTTTAATAGGTAAGTAGGTCGTTCGTTCTCATGTGCATGTACATATGTATATAGTAAATGTATGTGCGTTTTTTTATTGTTTTTTTTTTTTTTTGTTTTGGAAAATACCCGACAGCCAGTCTGCACATATTGCAACTTGGAGAAAAATTTAATAGAAAACTGTCAATCTTAAGAATACGTCAGAGTACGTATGGTTTTCAGCATTTTCCTAATACTTGAAAACCGAGGGCAATGGTAGAGTACGTGTTCATAGTCTTCTATAGACATAGTCTTCTATAGACTATAGATATTTGTGTAGGTAGCTTTTAAAGCACACATGGTAACGGTTACCTAATTCCCGTTGTTGCCGTCGACGTCATCCAACGGTAGACCCAATAATTGTGCGGCTTCGTCGATGATGCATTGCACGCAGGACATAAATTAGATATTTCGGGGCCTAGAGCGAGCTGCGCAAGACACACTCGTTTCTCGCTGCAACTCGAGCACTTTTTCCGCATTTTGTTTGACTCCAAGTACGCCATTCACTGGCGATTTCGCTCCAAGCAGTTGACTACAGGGATTATTTAGGCGAAAGCATCCTTGCAGAAACCGCCTGGTTCATTATACTTCTTAACTGGGAGCATACGGCCCTCACTATGCAAGTGTTCTCTAGAAGTCATCAAGAGGCAACCTGTCGTAGTCCGAAGTGTAGTGTTTTGACAAGTCTGGAACTTCCTCGCCAGCATTGCACTGCAAACAGGCGACCGTGCTGCTGCGGCGTAGTTAAGGACGGACCGGCCGATTGCCTTGTAAGGTGTCAATAACGCTTCTTTGTCCTTTCCCCATATGCTGCCAGCTAGCGACTTCTGGCAATAATCGCGGTCGTATGAGGAGACTGTCAAAAGACACATCTAAAATTTTTGGTTTAATGACAGTAGGAATCTTGACGCCATCGACTGCAATATAAAGGTCAAGTCTGTTCTCCTTCGTCCAGTTTACGAATATGGTAGATTTGGTGGGGGGAAAGTATTAAGTTTCGTGCAGCGAGGAACTGAGGAAGCTCGGAAGCTTTTACCTTTAAACACTTACCATCGATTCTATTACCCGACCTCAATATCGTGCAATCATTAGCGTACGAGGTGATAGAAACTCCCTCTGGTAGTTCTGGGAGTTTCGACATTTCAATTCAATTCCACGCACCGAAATTGAATTGATTTCATCCGGCCAAGGGCTGGACCCTGTTTAGATCGGTAAGTCTTAGTTTAAGCTTGGCTCCAACCTCAACAGCGTCGTTTGATATGGTTCCGCATATAGTATAACTGATTTCATTACCTTAGCTATTAACAATTGTAGGCTGGAACGCACACAGACTCTATTTACCATCATTCTAGATAAAGCTTTATAGACTTTATTTGATTTACGTGTTTTATTTTCCAAGTGCTCTTTGAATTTGAGTCTTGTGTTTACTATTACACCAAAGTACTTCAACTGTGGCTGTGAAGTAATCTCGCATTCTCGTATAGTAAGCGATATACATATTTTCTACAATTTTTCTGGAGCTTATGAGATCAGCCAATTCTAGAGTCTGATAGCAAACCATTTATGCAGTCATTGCATTTGATCTGGAGGTCATGCAATTGTTTAGCCGCTACCACCACTATAAGGTCTTCCGCATATGCGATTGTTTTCACATTAATTGGTTGCGGTATTCTTAGCAAATCGTTGTACATCATTTTCCATAGTACCGAGCTTTGCGGTACTTCATTGTGGTTAGTGTACCTCTGAGTGCCCTCATCTGTGTCCCATAATAATCTCCTATTTTGAAAGTAGTTCATTATAATGTTTTCAGATAATGAGAAGCGCCTTTTAGGTATAGAGTTTTTATTATATTTGCCCACTTTGCGGAGTTGAACGCATTCTTCACATCCAGGGTAATTAGCGCGCAATATTTCTTTGTACCACCTTTCCATCTTTTTCCACTTATTGCACACTTCGCCGTATCAACTACTTCTTTAGGTGCGTCAATAGTGGACCTCATTTTTATAAAGCCGTCTTGTCTCTCTGATATTCTGATAATATGTATGTACATACATATATGTATATGTGTGTATATCTGTATGCAGTTATGCATATGCACGTTGTATATATATACATACGCACATGCATGAAGCCCATGGATTTTTTATAAAGTGCATTTTGCACGTCTAGTCACACCTAATCAGTAATAAGCGCCTCACAAGTACCTGATGTCCATCCACAATGTGTAATCATAAATATGTATATAGAATACAGTTATTCACATGTACTATGTAAACATACACACGCATGCAATGCAGTGATTTGAATAACAAAACAAAAGTGTTGCAATAAATTGGATTATTGCATCTGCTTCAGCTGAAATAATTACAATGTAAATAGATACAAGCTAACGTCTGTGTCAAATTAAGTCATAATGAAAGTTAGAATAAAATAAAAAACAAAAATTTAATTAAAAATTTATTGCAAATGGCTTTTAGTGAAATAATAGTGTTTAAGGGGGGAATGCGGTAAATTCGTGTTAAATACGGCTAATTTTTATGAATTTTTTTATGAAGCGGTTAAAAACTATTTTTGAAAACCATTGGCATTTGAAAAATTCTCTGGTTTAGGGTCACCTGAAATAATACAAAAAAAAAACCAAAAATATTTCCTTGGATAATCGCGTTGCTCAAGGGGGGCGAAATAAGCGCATTTCCAGAAAGCTATTCTGAGAAAACTTTTTAATTTATTGATCCAAAAATGTGTACACTTATTACGGTATCTTTTAACTGTATTTTAAGACTTAGTATTAGTTAAAGTATTTATTTGAAAAGAAACTACAGCTGATCTCCGGGAGCTCTTCTCAAAAAAGACGTTTTGCGGTGAACACTATACCTCTGATATGGATCTTTTGAAATTAAAAAACTCAACAAATTTCGTTAAAGCAATGTTAAATCTAGTAAAGCAAATCGAAGAAATACGAAAAATAAAATTTTTTGGCGAAATTTTTTCCCAAAGAAAAAAATCGATTTTTAACTAAAATTTCGGACTTAAATTGTTTATAAAAATAATTTATCGATTAGAAGAAATCTTCGGTCAATTACTAAAAAATATATTAAAGAAAATAAGAATAAAAAAAATTTTAATTTACCTGATATTTTGGCGAGTCTTCTTTATAGATTTGTATATGTCTGCAGCTGTTCATAACCTTAAATTTTTACTATTTTTAAAAGGTTCTAAACAGTCAAAAGAGTGATACAAAAAGGTTTTTTTTTTAGATTTGCCAAAAAAAATTTCAACTTTTTCGTAGAACCAGATATTGCAAAATTATTCTTGATTAATTTTTTTTTTTGTTTTTTTGGTTTTGGTTTCAGATTTTTTGAAACCCCATTCTCATCAGCCGTTTATTTTTGAAAATTTGTAACTTTTTTATTTTTAGATTTCTTCCTTTATTTTAAGATTTTTTCCTTAACAAAAATACTTACTTACCTTTTTTACTATATTTCAAAAATTATCTGAAACTCATGCTTCTAGTTAAGAGTACACACTTAAATTCTGAAATCAGATCTAAAATGTTAAAAAAAAATGCATAAAAATAATTGTAATTTCGTCAATTGCGTTCGCATCGGGGAATTGAAAATTTTACACAATTTTCCTAATATCTAATTTTCCTAATTTCGTTTAAGACAAAAGAATTCGAAAAAAATTTAAAAACCTGCGAGTCCTTTAATTAAGTTTTTGTTACAGAGAAGTTAAAAAAGTTTTAAATGGATACAATCACATAACAGACAGATCTAAGCATATAATCGAAATGCTACCTAATTTCTAACTCATTTTACACTCCAAATCCAGTTTTCGTTTCTTATTGTTTTTGCCTCTCCTATAAATTTATTAATTCCCATAAGCAAATTCCCATTTATAATAAGCCCATTATAAGAGAACAAAAATATGTACGATATTTTCTATTGGGTTATCCCACTTTTCATTATTACCAAATTGAGTTGACAAACTTCAAAATAAAAAATACAAAATTTTTGCTACTAACGTTAATATAAAATAATTTTATAAAAAAATATAAAAAATGTCAAAATTTTGTGGTGTAATTTCCAAACGCATAAATTCCGAAGAGGTCGAACCACTGCGCTTCAGTCACTTGGAAATGCTAACCAAATGGTTGGCGAGTGAAACTGAATCGCTTCAGTCCGATTTCGCCATCAAAAGTGAAGCGGTGCAGGATATGCAAAAGCAAGTCATACAGAACGAGCAAAAAGTAAAAAAAAAAAAAAAAAAAAATACAACGAATTATATGTAGAAAAAAAATTTAAAATCACCTAAACATTGCAGCTTATCGAAATCAATGGTATCATGGAAGTGCTGAAAGAAAAAGTGATCGCCACCGAACATGAAGTGGCGGTGAACGACGCGAACATAAGACTGCTTGAGCGCAATATCAAAGCGCTGGAAGATTACGCGAATCGGCCGCTAACAGTTGCCGGTATAACCTGCGGTTGCCCAATTGTACATGAGCAGCAGGAGCAACGACGTATGCTGAACCTGTTGCAGAACACAGATAACACTATGGCACAGCTCCATTTGTTGATGAATGAGTTTCAGGAATTGCAGCCATACGTGCAGCGTCTGAGCAGTCCGTATTACACAGTGCGTTGTGTATAAGTTTTGGTTTATGTTTTTTTGTTTTTTTTTTTTTTTTAAGCTAAAAGTCAGTGACAGCTTATTTATAATTTAGATTAGCAGTATATTGGATTGTCATGCGAGTACTTTGAAGCAGACTGAAAATAATCTGGATCGCTTAGTTGAAAAATTGCATGCAGTCGATGGGATGTTACGACTGGCTTTGCGTGAGTGTGTTCACTATGTTGTTATTGCATTCATAATATTACATTTCCACTTATCCCTATTTTTGCGCTTAATTTCATTTATCATAGTACACCTGACTGCTTCGCGTCAACAAAGATCACAATCTGCACCGCCGTCTTTCTGCAAACCAATCGGCGATGGTCCAGCAAATATGCGAAATTCATGAGAAAAAAATATTTCAAAATTGTTATAGAATATTTCAGTTAAAATGCATTGCTTTCCAAAAATCTCCAGTAACGCGCCACGTATAGAACCACGCTTTCTACCAACAAAAAAAAAAATATATATATATATATTTAATAGGCATTAAGCCGAGTTTCATTACTGCAACATTTCAAACAACACTTTGCACTGTTCCACAAATTTATTATGTAATAAAAAACTAGCGAATAAATGACTTTTCTTAACCATTGGTGATGTTTAACTGTATGAACTTACTAGGTGAAACTTTAGATTTTTGACAATTTAATCATTAAACTTAGCATATGTAACAATTACATAAGAATTAATGTGTTTAAATGCTTAAATATTAGTTGAACGAATTGCTTACACGTGATCACGAGTCGGTACGGAAGAAGATAACATCATCTGCAATTATACTGGTAGTGGTCTTTTGATTACCTTGCTGATCGGTAATCTCGCCATATGTGATTTTTCCCTGCACCATGGTGCGTTGACCTTTCTTCAGATGTTCCATAACTGTATCGCGCAAATTTGGCTTAAATACTACAACGCGATGCCAGTCGGTGCGTTGAGCCCAATCGCCACTCTCATATCTGCAAGGAATAAAGAGTATATTTAGTGGATAATACAGCCGTAACATAATAATTTATATGTAAACAATGGTATAAGCTCTCTAGTATGTAACCTGTAATTGGTATGCGTTGCTACCGAAAACATAACAACCGGGTGCTCGACGGAACCGCGCAATTGTGGATCTGCACCGACACGCCCCAGTATGGTTACATTATTGACAGCTGAAATGAAAAGCAGTTATTATTTTATGGTTTCAACAAGTTTTCAAACAAAAATCCATACTTTTTTCCACACGAACCGGCGCTGCCTCACTGGAGCTGCAACGTGCTACTTCCCTCAACGCCATGCGTAGTGGTGATATTAACTAAAAATGGCGACTTCTAATAATAATTTTTAAGTAATGAAATAATTGTTTTACTTACTGTACGTGCACTTTGAGAGAGCATTTTTATCCAAAATAATTAGAAACTTGTAAAAGAAAAAACAAACCGTATCAAAATATAAATCTCGAATGAATTGGGAAAGCGCCGGTAAACAGCTGTTTGACAATGGCTGACGCTACATTGGCGACATCTGTCATTAAAATTGAAAAACCGCAACATGTGCCAACAGATGTAGGCACGCTAAGCATGCACAAAGGTTTAAAGCGGAACTGCGGCGTTATAAAGAATGTATAAACAAAATATGAAACTGTAGCATTTTAGATTAAAGTAATTAAATATAAATTAAAAATATTAGGCACAGTGCTTATGGTGAAGAAAAACATTTTTTTGGTCTTAGGCTATTAAAAATAATTTTATAGGCAATATATTGTATTATGGATGAATTTTTCCATAAAGATACAGGGTAGCACTAATAACATAAAATAGTCTGAATTTTTTAACATTCCCATTGATTTGCTAACTTAACAACTAATCTCACAGATAACTTCACCTTTAGATGTCGCTGTGCAGTATTTACTAATTTTTTGCGGGAAGTAAACATTGATTACTTCTAATCCACTTACTAGAAACGTGTGTTTCTGTTCAAAAGTTAGAAATCATTTGTTGGTGTATTAACGATATATAGAATCTGTGCAAACTGTTGGGAGAATATGGTTGAATTGAAAGTTTTTGTGGAATTAAATTTCTTTTCACCTTCGGCTACTTAGACGCATCTGTAAAGCGGGTACACTAACTATCCGTCAACACCTCTACTGGATGCCAGGTCACAAATACATCGAGGTCAATAAAATAATGGATCTACGACGATCTGGATAGAATCATGGTAAAAAAGAACCAAACCCCGATTTAACGAGCTACCTAGATGCAAAACTTCAAAAGTCATGTGTAAAATGATAGATCGGTAGAGACAGTAGTATCATGATTGGACTACTAGCTGGTCGCTGTCTGATGGCGAGATACGTCCTCAGATTTTGGCATATGGCGAAGACTGCAGGAAATGTCTCAATCAAGACACCAGGGAAACAATGGATCCTCTCTTGTGCACTTGTCCCGCAGTGTCAAGACTATGCTGTAAGCATGTGGGGCTCCTAAGGTATGATAGGTATCAATAGTGAGGCCACAGAGTCTGTTGAAATTCGCGTCAAGCGCAGGCATCCTAAAGGATGACTACTCCTCGTGAACCCAGTAACTGAACTCTGTCTGGTACCGCAAAGAATCAAAACAAGTTCATTCACTAAGTCCACTACTGGACTAACCCAACCTAGGTCTAATCTAATCTAACCCTACCTAACGTTTATGCTGTCTAAGGACACAGTTTTCACTTTCCAATGCTAGCGTTGTCCGCTCAGATACTTAGAATAGAATAAAGATTCGTTCGAAGATTTAACATTACCTGCCAAACGCCAAAATCTCTTACAAATTGTATACATACATACATGCATATATAATTTCGGAAAATTTCCTTTAACTTCAAACCCACCAACCAACAATATCAGCCATATACTCCCACGTCGCAAATAAAATGAAAATGTTAAATGTTGGCGTATTACGCACAATTTCTTACCCTTGAAATCTATTTTTGTTTCTCTTTACATTTATTTTCTGCGTACGCGATTGTGAACTCGCATCGACCGGCCCTTTTTTCAACATCAGTTTGTATGCGTGTACTTTTTCTTTCCACTTTTATCCGCAAAGTTGTGTTGAGCTGCCGCTTTGGCTTCGCCATCAATCATCCCTGAGCTTGCTCTAGAAAGCCCACTCCAGTTTTCGTATTAGCTAAAGTGGTAGAGGAGCGGTTCAGGCGCGTTGTTTTCTTGGGTCTTATATTTGCTGTTCGTTATATGAATTTTAGAAATCTTTTCTTGCTGTTCTTTTAGAAAATGATTTGAGGATTGACTTTGTTAAGCCTATAATGAGAAGTTGCATATGAGCGGTTTTTAAATATCAAATTTTCAACGTTTGATCAGTTTCTTGATAAATAACCCTATTACTTTCAAGGACTACAAAATTCCATAAATACAGCAGATATCTGCGGGAAACCTATAACAATTGAAAACAGCCCCTCTTTTCATGAAGACATTTTTTAGACTAAGAATAAACATTAAGAACCAAATCAGACCAACAGTTTCTGCAAAATAATGGTCGCTACACTACATTACATGAAAGTTCTGGGCGTGTCTTACCCAAAAATCTCGGCTATAAACGCGTAAGCCGCGTCTACGTCAATAAAGAGGCAGATCGATTTCGAGGTTCCCTACTTTTTTCTAAAGAAAAAGCTCAGAAACTCCAAATTTAGTGTGGAAAATTTATTATCATTCGAAAGAACATTCTTTGGCATTTATTTTTTGAATATTATCTCTTTCAAATGTTGGCCGCATCTACGTCTCAGATGTTCAAGCCATTGAGTCCAATTTTCGATGACACCTTCGAGCATTTAAAGTGGTAACCGGCGAATGACACGCGTGGCCTGCATCGAAGTGGAATTGTCCGCATAGACTTTAGACTTTGCATATCCCCACAGGAAAAAGACTAACAGTGTGATATCACATGATCTTGGTTGCCAATTAACCGGCTCAAACGTGAAATTATCGGCTCACCGAAGTATTCTCTTATTAAATCCATCGATTGATGTGAGGTGTGGGAAGTGACGGTGTCTTGTTGAAACCAAATGTCGCCAAGATAACGAGCTTCAATTTCAGGCTTTAAATAATCGGATATCATGGCGCAATAACGGTAGTTGTTGGCGGTTACGTTGTTACCACAAACCACACCAAACCGTGGTTTTCGGATGAAATGACAGCTCTTGAATGTATTTAGGTTGCTCTTCGTCCCAATTGAGGCAATTTTGCTTGTTTACATACTTATTGATTCAAATTTGGCTCGAATCGTCTTGGAACTTTTCAATAGAACATAGAGAAGAGCGGCTTAAGTTCTTGCACGAGTTTGTTCAACAAATTTTTCTTACTTGCTCAATTTTGGCATATGACTATACTATATAATATAATTTTATCCCAAAGCTGTTAAATATTTCAAAACAGTTCAAAGTGCCGAATCCGCCACCGTTTCCCAAATATAAACAACTACTCACATACATATTAACACATCAAGCTTTCATTCCGTAAGGCAGCTACTTTTCTTGGCGTAGAAGAAGGTACGTTGACAATGACGGCGCTGTGCCATCTGCTCCAACCAGCTTCCGTGCGGTTTTTTGCCGCTACATTCATTTCCATGAGAACTTAAATAGAAATAATTCTGCGCTGTACGTACATATGTATGTATGAGCCGGCTTGTGTGGCTGTGTGACAGTAGCTTTTCCAGCTTGCCAGTCCAGCCCGCTCGAGGCAAATTTACGTGGCGCATGTGTGTGTGTATGTGACTACGTCGCATTGGGAGTTGGGCTCAAGTCTCAACGCGTCGTTCAACTGGCATTACAGCTGCCACCGCCACCAATACCAATGACGATGTAGCTGGGCTGCACGTGTACCACGAAAGTTCGCCATTTCTTTTCGTATGCACAGTGACAAAAGCGCTATCATTTTGGAGGACAATTATAATAAATTAATGGAGCTTCCTTTAATAACTTTTTTTTAAACAAAAATCTAGATATACTTGTTAAAAATAAGTTTAAGTTTTTGACTTAAGCATTGCTTCCATAGCAGATTAACCTGTATAATGTCGTAAAATGTATAAAATGCAAGATTATAAATAGACTAAGAAGCCCTAAACTCAAATTAACGTGGCTGTTATCTTTAACTAGGTACGGTAGATTAGAAAACATTTGAAAGAATTGTTGCAAGCGTGAACTGTCTCTAAAGATATGCACAGTCCTCCGATTTAGGATATTGCTGCGAAGTGCGCTCTAAAAGCTCTCCGTCAATTTTATCCTTAGGCTACCAAACCACTGTAGTGTTGTTCGAGTAAAAGGGGGCAGTAGATGTACTGCTACGAAGTGCAGCCTCTTTCAAGTGAGCATTAACTTCGACAATAGAGTGCTGAAATTACTAACTGTGCGCTCAAAACTAGTCAAGGAGCAACTGCACTCACTACAAATAGCATCAAGGTACTTCATCATCAGATGCGTTTGGCTGACTGGTCAAAACCGAACCATAAGAAACTTCATAGCCGTTGAGTCTACCAGGAGAGTCACCCTTGCCCCGCGCACTTCAGAATTGCAATGCACTTCTTGTGCGACTGACCACTTGTCTTAGTGTAGAACGCAGGATATGTTCTGGACTAATTGCCCTTAACAAAGTTCATCTTGCCAAAATTGTAGGGGTTTGTACTTGACACTGTTCAATATGCATTCATGCGGTAAGACATAACATGCAGGTTGTATGGAGAAGCGTGAAGTGGAAACATCGAAGTAGTTTCTTCACCATTGTGTAGCTCTAACACGACTGAGATTGAAACATCTCGGCGGTTTTAGACTCGGCTAAACAGAAGACAGCCGAAATTGACATCATTCATCTTAATAAGTTTGCACCTGGTGAGCTTATCTCACGGTAATTGGCGCAGAATATGGGTTATATGGCAGAGCACACTTGGTTCCAATCATCGGGCATGCTTTCTCTTGATCATATCATGCAAAGAAGCTGATACTTGTACCTTCTCAGTTCTTCGCCGTCGTATTTGAATAGCTCGGTTCGCTATATAAACGTGTATAAAACTTTATACTACTCGCCTAGCGAGGTTGTGTGCTGGATTTGGGAACCGTAAAAGAGCTTTTTGAGGAATGCAGCTTTCAAAAGTAAACTGTGCCATGGGCATGGCATAGTACAAGTCAAAATACCGTTGGATGGCCTCAGTCTTTATAACTGCGAAATGGGAATTGGTAAAAGCTTCGTTAACTTCTTGAGGTTTCTTACTTACGTGAGAGGTGGGCCTCAGATCAGCTCAGCAAGGACCTGGTGAACTGCTATCACTTGTGCAGTCACAAGCAACTGCGGGATCAGTATAAATCGAAAGAAGTCTAGTGAAATCTTTGATCTCAGCAAAGTCCAACTTTCTGTAGTTGGAGGGGTTCTAACTGGACACTTTCCGAACGGGAAATTATAAAATATTTTACCGCACATAGCAGTCGAAGTGTGATCCCTCCCCCCAATGTTGAGTGATTAGCCATCTAACCTAACCATTATATGACAGGTGAACCGATTTCCATCAATTTTCGCTGAGAAGTCGAAAAACTCCTACTGTACAAAACGTAGTCATTGTCTTCATTGGCACTTTTTGTGGTTATGGCTGAGCGAAAATGCGCAAAGCGTATTTTCACCACCATCGAACACTCCCTGTGCAACATTTCGGCGCGCCCTTCAACGCCATTACACGGTTCACATTTCTTCACATTTAGTCCGCCATACGTATGTATGTATTTGTATTTGCCTTCGTCATTTATGCTGAAGTTTCTCATTTTTTCCAACGGCACAAGTTTCGTTGGTGTCACTACACATGCAACGGCCACGGTTTTTTAGGTCAAAGAAAAGTAAAAGTTATCAAAAATTAAAGGAATTCCGTTAAGCAGCCGAAGCAGGAATGCCAAGCATGCGGCGTTTTGTTGGCAAGCTGCGAAGAACCGGCGCGCTGATGACGATTGCGGGCACGACACGCAACGAACAACGAGCACCGAATACCGTTAAGGGGTTACGATGCAGCATCATGGGCGGCAGGATGTGCCGGGCTGCCGACAGTGTAAGCAGGCATAGCTTAAGGTTTGCAGTTTCCACATAGTCGAACTAATAGGCATCCTTTCTGAAGTGAATACGAATGTGCCGCCCAACGTTACACTATGAGCACGGAGCTTTCTTATCGCTGTTGGTGAAATAAATGCGCAGCCAATTTCAACTTTCCTTTCGTTTTCAACTCCATGCGTTCGGCGGCGTCGCGTCATGTAACTGTGATAAGAGGCATTCTTATGTGTGTGGGTGCTCCTTCGACATAACGGCACTCATATACAATACACCATAAGTATGAGCCGGGGTTGGCTGTGGCGTGCTAAATTGGCGAACTGTCGAATGGGTTGCGTTGCGTGGCCTTGAAATTTCATTATGATTGCTTTCGCTGCCATGCGAAGGCCATTTAAATGTGCCGAAAATGATATGCCAGTCATACGAGTGAGTACGAGTAGGCATATTGCGTCCTTTTTTCGGCGCTTTGTGTTGTGCCTTTTCCACTGAATTCCTTCGATATATTTGGGTGCAATTACCGACCTTAATTTTCATTTCATTATTGTTTTCATTCCGAGTTCTTTGTTTGTTTTTCTGAAGTTTTTATAACCGCATAGTGGCGATGTGTAAGTATGTATTTAAGAATTTACATAGGTACATAAATATTATATATAAAATATTTTGGGCGCCAAAAAGTTTGACCCGGCTTTTCGCCGGCTGTCAGCTAGGGTAGTTGAAATACAAGTGTGTGTAAATTCATCATACAATCATTTTTGATGAACGACTCTCGTGAAAAGTTAGTTTAAATAGGTCAGTAAAGCACTGATTTCAGTTGAATCATTTCAGATACACAAGTGAGTTGTAAGTGAGTGAGTTTTTACTAATACTTACATTTCTAAATTCATAATATCTTTCGAATGAAACGTCCGAATCTAATAATTCAAAAAGTTATATAAAGAAATTGCATCAGTCTCGAATATGTAGTAATTCATTTTGGTAAGGGATTTTCCAAGGTCGTCATTTTAATTTTTATTTTTAGATAAAAACGAAGCCACCAAGTGTCACCAATACTTTACAAATAAGTAAAGGGTGATCCATTTCGAGGTTCCCTACTTGTTCAAAGGAAAAACACAGAAAATTCAAATTTAATGCGGCATTTTTATTATAATTCGAAAGAATATCGTTTGGCATTTATTTTTTGAGGATTATATCTCTCAAATGTTTGTCGCGGTTACATCTCAGATGGTCCAACCTTTGGGTCCAATTTTTGATGACTGGTAACTGGCGTTTTTCCTCCGTATATTAACATATTCCCACAGGAAAAACTCTAACAGTGATAACACACGATCTTGGTGACCAATCGACCTTCCCAATCGTCGAATTATCTGCTCGCTGAAGTGTTCTCCAAAGAAATCCATAGATTGATGCGATGTGTGGTAAGTGGCGCCGCTTGTTGAAACCAAATGTCGTCGAAGTTACGAGCTTCAATTTAAGGCATCAAATAGTCGGTTATCATGGCGTGATAAATGTCGCCATTGACTGTTACATGCTCACCGGCATTAATTTTGAAGAAATATGGACCGATTATTCCAGCAGGTCGCAAACTACACCAAACCGCTGTTTTTCTGGATGAAATAGCAGCTCTTGAATCTCTTATGGTTGATCTTCATCTCAAATACGGAAATTTTGCTTGTATATATATCCATTGAGCCAGAAATGGGCCTCATCGCTGAACAAAATTTGGCTCGAAAACGGCGAGCGAAACGAAGCGATGTCTCTTGGGAAGGTCGAACGGCTTCAGTTCTTGCACAAGCTGTAGTTTGTGCGCTTAAGATCTAGACGTACAAGGCGCCAAGTCGTTCCATAAGAAAGCCCCAATTGCTACGAAGCGCCGAATCGACTCTCCACGTGTAGACCCTCAGCTGCGCCTGGTATGTTAACAAGCTATTATTAAAGGTAATGGAAAAAGTAACTCTACTTGGATCAGACATTTTATAGTCTGAAAAGTCGTAGAACATTACGAGTATTTTGTTCAATAACCAATAGTATTCGCAGAGCAGGCTATGTAAGGATTTTGTATGTACTTTTTCATAAGTTGGGATACATTATGGGCGTTTTAAATAATTCAATGAAATTCATCCCTCTTTATAATTTAGTATATGGGAGACATAGATAAATGGAGATGCCCGAACTAGATGAATATACTCTTTATCTAGATATAAAGGAGTAAATATATTGATACGGTTTCCTTAGAACAAACAGGAACAGGAACTTGAGAGATGGCGCCCGGTCAGCGGATTTTGCCACTTGCCAAGGAAGATGGAGTCATGTGAATATTCTCGAAGCGCCATTCACTTAGGAGTAGACAGAAACGATTTTTTCACTTATGCGTCAAGTAGCTCACGACATTCAGCGTTAAACCAAGTACCCTCCGGTTAGCCAAAAAACATCCGTTTGAAGGCGCGCCAAAGTGAAAAGGCGGAACAACCCAGGGTTGTGTGCTGGGTCTGGGCCATGCTTCTTAGGGTCAATATATTGGTATAACTGAAATCTTGTGCAACCCTGACTATGTGCGGTTAAGATTGAATTCTATGAGACAGCGAGCAAATTCATTACTTGACTTTCACTTTTGCTTTTTAAACCTAAAATTCAACGAATCACAGTAGGTCTGCGTCGCAAGAGCATTCCTCACTCTGTAACTAGTTAGAGCCGTAAGAACTATATAGGAGTAGTCTCATACAAAAATAAGAAGTAAAAATAGAGAGGAACCTCTTACAAAATCTAATACAAACGCAATTTTATAACAGCATTGCATATGTACATACATGCATACATACCAACATAAGTACCTGTATACTATGTATCTATTTCGATGAACATATTGCCTACGTGCTTGGTAGCACATTCCCTAAATACGCGCACATCACACACCATGGCACGTAGCTTAATACGAAGGTGGACCAAATATTATTGAGCATACCCTAATATGCACGCTCATCTGTCCATTAGTAGCGAATCGAACAAACTAAATATTTTGACAAGAGGGCAGCACCCAAAGCAGGCAAACAGAGAAATGGAAATGCCTTTCCCTTTGGAAATACTTTCGTAAACAACACAGAGAGATGAGTCACACTGTTTGTGCCTGGAAAGTGGAGATCCACAGTTTCAGTAGAATTATGAGTCATACCACAAATGATCTTTTCAGCGTCAATTTCTGTTTTCGTGGCGAACGTCCAGGAATATCCATTTAAACAGCGAAAATTTTGCATTGAAAAAAGACCCGTCGGGAAGGTCCTCTCCGAGCCGCTCGCTACCAAACGAGCTTTCAGACAAGGCGACTCTCTATCGCCCGATTTCTTAAATCTACTCCTGGAGAAAATATTTCGGAGAAAACTCTCGTTTGCTAACGGGTGCTACTTCGGACTGAATAGGCAATTGAGAAGTAAAGTCCTCTCTCGTCTCTCCGTTGGAAAGACCAGGTGGAGAAAGACCTTGCTGCAATTAGTGTTATTAACTCGGCTGTAACCGCGATTGCCTACGCCAATAGAGAAGAAAAATAAGACTAAAAAATTTAACGGCATGCTGACGAAGACCCATATTTCTGAGTAAAGACGTTACAAGCGCAATCAAAAAACCACATATGGAAGTCTTTCCTCATTTGCCAAATAGTACGCTTGATTAAAATCGAAAGCTTTCGCCTTGGAATATCGGTTCCAAGTATTTTCAGTGCAAAGATAGATGCACAAAGAAACATATACATACATACATACTATATTAATACAAGCACATGTGGATAAAATGAGAATTCTCGACAGAGCACACGTGCCAGATGACCTCCTTTGTATTTCTTCAACTTAAATTAAGCTTTTTCTGGAACAAAAGAATAACAGCCCCTCGAAGCAAATCAGTGAGTTTGCGCAACAAAACAAACAGCTGACAGCTGAGCGATCAACCGGACGAGAGATGCACAGATCGCTTGCCCGCTAGGTTAATGAACATCAAAGCTCAGAGTGCCGAGTGAAAGAAGTGCTGCCGAAGGCGTCGACGTTAAGATGAACAACGCAAATGTGCATAAGAATTAATTTGGCCAACTCACGAAGCAGACAGAGTCATAACAGCTGTAGAAGAATTATTGCCGATGCGGCTGTGCGCGAGCAAAATAGAGATATAGAAAACTTGCGAAGAAAGCGACAAGGCAGAACACCAAAAAAAAAAAAAGTATAGCATTTGGATTGCTCCAACTATTATTTAAGAGTTCAGAGCACAGCAAATGAAAGCTTAATAGACAATGTATAGCGGGCGGCTGTCGTATGATACAGTTATTGCAACACCGGCTGAATTGTGAGGCGGACAGGCGATTTAATAAGCACACAGTACGCTCACTAAGCAAATGCCCGAAGCGAAGCTTATCACTGCACTATGTGTTCAGTGTTGGGAAGCTGGCGTCTAAGAAGCGGTAGCTATTTCTTCTTCTGCGTTCTTACGAAAAGCCGAGTCTGTCTATAAGGAGTAAATGCACATGTGCCGGTCAACGATAGTGCGTGCGTTCTGCGTTGCTCGAGAAAAAAAAATTTTTTCTTGCTTCAAAAATTCCGATGATACTGAGTGTCGTCAGCGTACAACCGGCCCAACCGACTCGACCAACCAACAGACAGTCCGCCGTCCACGGTATGAACCCAAACGCAATCAAAGCTAACGCAAAAAGCCTTTTCAATCTTGTAACACGTTTTTCTTTGACTTTTTTCCTACGCATTTATACAATTTGGTTTCTCCATGAATATTGCCATATTTTTCGTTTTCCTTTTTTTTGCACCATCAATGCATGGCACAACACAAATGGCGGCAGCTGAGACTCGGTAGCCTTAGACTAGTGCTGGTTGGTTCGTGCCTCTGTGCGAGTATCTGCTAGCAGTCGTTTTGTTGGTGCTGGCGAAGGTGATGCCGTTGTTGATGTGCCCATTAATTTATTGTTGTTTTTGTTATTATTATTTCTGCATTGTTATTGTTGCTCTTTGTTCGTAAAGCTGTTGATTATACTTATAGGTTTTATGCAGTCACTGTACAGTGGACCGATGCAGCACTTTAACTGGAGTAAAACATAAAATTATGTGCGAGTGAAAACAAACAAAAAAAAAAAAAACAGGAACAGTAAAACGTTAACTGCTCGGTGTAGCCGAAACTAAGCTTCCTTCACACAAAAAATTTTTCAAACAAGAATTTGATTTTGATTGGTCGGTTTGTATGACAGTAATATGATACAGTAATCCGATCTGAAAAATTATTCGGAGATTACACCACTGATTTAGAAAAGATATCTCGTCAAACGCAAGTACTTGTTTTCGATCGTTCAGTTTGTATGCCAGTTGTATGCTCTGGTGGTCCGATATCAGCAGTTCCAACAAATCAGCAGCTTCATGGGGTGAAATAGACGTGTGCAAAATTTCAGATCAATATCCGATAAAACAGACTGCCGGACATGGCTAAATCGTATCAGCTCATCATCCTGACCTATTGTATATACATATGTATATTTTATAGAATCTTCTGCGTGGCTTTCTGGATGTTACAAACTTCATGGCAACCTTAATAAGAATGTAATACCCTTTTCGGGATATAAAAATTAAATTTTTAAAATTTTTTTACTAACCTGACACCTTGGTCGAAAACCTAACCGAATTAAACGTCCAAGTAGGCGTTCCAAATAAACGAGTTTCAGAGGTCCCTAATATAAAATATTATTTATAAGATTTGGCAACGATCTTTAACTATATTTTGGCAAGATAGATATTTATGCTGTTTTTTCTTTTTCATTGGTGTCGTTTTTTACGTGTCTCGTTCAGTGCAGAACCCTGGGAAGGGCTTCTCACTTCAGCTGGCCTTCAAACGGATGTTCTTTGGCTTTGTCTAATACCAAAAGTCGTGAGCTGCTTTGCCATAAGTAAAAGAATCCGTTCTGGCCACTCCGAAGAGAATTTCGTTCAGAGCACTTTCTTCACTTTCGTAAAATTCGGCACATGACTTCATCCTCCGAGGGCAAAACGAAAGTTCTGCGGAAGATTTGCGCATTGGCCAATATCCGACAGGGTCATGTCATTCGTTTAGATGAAAACACTTTAGCTCTGAAAGTATTCTACACATTACCCGGGAGATGCAGAGAAAGAGGAAAACCTCCACTCTGTTGGAGAGAAAAGGTAGAGAAGTACCTGGTTGCACTTGGTATCTCGAGTAGACTCCGAATTGCGAAGAGAAGAAACGCCTGATGCGCTGTTGTTAATTCGTCTATAAGCGTGTAGCGGTGTCTACGCGTGTAAAGAAGGAGAAGAGGTAAGTTCCTGAAAATTACCAATAATGTGATTGAGTGATATTTAAATGCGCCTTGGAGCTCATATCTAAAAGCTTTTCAAAATATATGTATGTCCACTCTTCAAGATAGAATAACAGCTCGGTTAGGTTCGGTTTTTACCACAGATACCTTAAATTAACACTAAGATCGTTAGGGGTAGGTAAAAAAGAAGTTTCGTTTGAAAATATTACGAGATCAAGTTGGTATCCATGGGGCAGACCAATTAAGGGTTTCATTTTTGTCAACTTTTCATGGGCCATCATTCAATAGTGCGATCATGATCCATGATTTACATTGTTCAGAAAAAACTTTTATTTCTGCATAACTTTTGACGGAGGGGATTCATATTTATAAAATTCTGAGCTTTTTGTCTAACCCTAAACCCTGTCATTTAATCGAGTTAATCCATAATTTTTTCATACTCCGTCATTCCTTAGGTTATCGGGAGGAGTTACATGAAAATAAAAATCTCTACTATTCGAGAAACAATACCTGATACAACCTTAATTCGTTTGAGCTTTGAACTCCATTGTAGCTTCATATGTGGTAAATTCTGACGAACATAAGAATATCTAGAGGTTTTGACATTTATTGGAACTTCACCAGCTACAAAACCACTGTAGATATTAACCAAAGTGCGCACATTGCTGCTTCGCATCAGCCAAGCCTCTTCAGCCCAGTCCCAGTCACACGGCGTTGCGGTGCTAACGAAGCAAGCATTTATGCCAACAACAAGCCAGTCAGCCTTATGGCAACAAACACTGAACATCACAGCGCAGCACTGTTCCAAACGGCATTGTTGTGTACTGGTGCTTTGGCTCCGACTCGGTCGAGTCGCAGTGGCATCGATTATAGCTGGCTCTTACCATTGCCAACATAGTCGCAGTCGCTTGGCTGGTTGGTTGCTGCTGCTTTTGTTATTATGGTTGTTTGCCTGAGCCATCGTTATTGCTCGATAGCTTGTTTGTTATTGTTGCCGCCGGTGCTTTGTATACACTGGGTTTCGTTCGAGGACGTTCCAGCAGCGAAAAAGCGATTCGACCAACGAGAAGGCGACGGCAGAGTGCGAACGAATATCTGACTACGTAAATATATAAATGTGTAGCCGTTGGTATGTAAGTATGCATAACATATCTACTTTACTTTTTTCTTACATTTTTATGACTGTTGTTGTGTACCACGCGCGCCAAAGTGAAACTCGCAACGACTTAACAGCCCTTGCCGGCAAACAGCCGCACCGGCAACAACTCCGTCTCTGTGCAGTGGCAAAGTTTTTGTTGTCGGTCTTGGTTACGAAAATTTCCTAGAGCAATGGTTTAACTCTTTAAGTCGTTTAACTTGAAAACTTTGATTTTGAAAATTGTTTTTGTTTTGAATGACAAGGAGTCTCACTCGAGAGAAATGGTTTTAGGTGGCTTCTTACAGTTAGACTGGAATAGGTTTCGTACTGGACCAACCGGGATGTGGAAGAATCAGTCAGATAATGTCAGAAACTCTTAGTTATGGATTCAGATTGTGTCTTCATGTGTGGACGATGCTTTGAGGCTATCAAAAATCTGTTAAGGGAGTTAATTCCGATCCTAAAGAGTAAAGAATTTGGAGAAAATAATTCGAGCTGCAGAACTAAATAGAGAAGGTACCATTTCCTATAAGAGTATAGCTGCAGTCGGGCGCTGATGATATTGATATCATTGGCCTCAACAATCGTGCCGTTAGTTATACTTTAAACTGAATGAATAAGGAAACGAATCAAAAGGGTCTGTAGTGAATGAGGGCAAGACGAAATATCTCCTGTCAACAAACAATCGTCGCACTCACGACTTGACTTCCACATCACTGTTGACAGTCATGACTTCGAAGTCGTAGATAATTTCGTATATGACAACAATGAAATCCAACACAGAGTAACTCTCGCTAACAGGGCCTACTTCGGACTGAGTAGACAATTAAGAAATAAAGTCCTTTCTCGGCGCAGAAAAACCAAACTCTATAAGTCACTCATTATTACCGTTCTGTTATATGGTGCAGAGACATGGTCGATGACCACATCTGATGGGTCGACGTTACGAGTTTTTGAGAGAAAGGTTCTGCGAAAGATGTATGGCCCTTTGTGCATTGGACACGGCAAATATCGCATTCGATGTAACAATGAGCTGTATGAGATATACGACGACATTGACATAATTCAGGGAATTAAAAGACAGCGGCTACGCTGACTAGGTCCTGTCGTCCGAATGAACGAAAACACTCCGGCTCTGAGAGTATTCGATGAAGTACCCGCCGGGAAAGGCTGAGGAAGAGGAAGACCTCCACTCCGTTGGAAAGACCAGGTGGGGAATCTGACTTTTATTGGAATCTCCAATTAGAAGAGAAGATCGTTCCTTAACGTTGATTTTTATCCAGCTTAGATGGATTTTATCATACAAACTGCTATCTAGAATATAATTTGTGTTTTAAGAAATTTCAAAATTTTTGAAAGTCAACTTAAGCACTTTTCAGATTGGTGCTCTTTCAATGGCTCTACGTAGCATAAAGTATATTTCGAAATTCAGCTGCTAACCGATGAACGCCAAACAAAAAGTTAAGTTTAATACATACATACATATATGCATGCTGTGTGTATATGCATAAAATGAAACCAACAACAAACAAAGAAAATAGAAAACAACAATAAAGTTGAGCTGAAATTACGACAAGCAACAACCACTGTACCATATGTAAGTATGACGTCGAGAAGGAACCCAAGAAACTCCGCACTGGCAAAATGTCTGCCGCAACGGCGTGCTCTGTACCAAGCCGCTCCGAACCGAACCGGGCCACATCACAACGACGACCAACCAGGAATATGAACCAAGCTGACTTGAGTTGCAGCTGAGTTGAATGGTGTGCGCCGTCGTTAGCTGGCTGACTGACTCGATGTCTCTGCTTGCCTAACTGGCTGAGCAAGCAATGTACGAACGAGCTGAAATGCCGATAAGGGTGTGGTATGGACACCCGAACGGGGTAAGCGCGCCGGCGGGTGCTACGCGGCGTTGAAGGTGAAGCATGCTACGGCAACGACAGTGCCGACCAACAGCCCAAGCACCAAACAAATGCACATTTCCAGATATATAAATATAGGTGTGTATGCGGGTATATGGGCTAGCGCAAAATAACAAACAGAAATGTGTAATAAAAGCAGCTATAGCAGCAATGTTGAATTAATGACAGCAAAAACCAACAACAACAGCAATGGCAACAGCTTCAATGGTAAATATCAACACAGCATTTATAGTACAGCAGCAAACGAGCGAGCATAAGCACTATGGGCATCACCGAGTGATTAACGAAGAAACCGATTTCAACTAGAGTGGTCGAATCTGGTGCCCGTTGGTTCAATTACAGCTACGCAAAACCATCTCATCTAACTAGGTTTCCCCACCAAGTAAGCTCCGGAGACTTCGATTCTTCTTCAAATTATAGTTCGTCAACTGATTAACGAGGAAATGGATTCGTGTAATTGAATGCGACACATTCCTTTTGCTCCACTTCGAAGGGCTATACAAGTTGGAAAGCTCTTTGGATGAAACCTGGTACCCGTAGGTCTCCAATCATTTTCTAATTGAATTTCATTTATAGCTTATCGAGTGGTAGGCCCACACTCAATCTTCTCGCAGTATCAAATCAAGTGAAGATTTGAAGACTATAGACAAAAGAATAATTTGTAGGGTATTACTAACTTCATAAATAGAAAGTTCGTTACAAACTTGGAAAAGGGGCAGATATTTGACTAAAGTACAGCCACTTTCGAAAGTGTTAAGCAGGAGGCCTAATATTTCGAAAAAAGCTAAGTTTTTGGAGAGATTTTCAGATAGTGGTCTAAATCAAAAGAGTTATTCGATAATACATACAACACAAGCCATTAAAAATTTGTGAAAAGAACAAGCCTAGAACGACATGTTCGGCTGTACAACAATAAAATGCTTTCGGTACAAATTATTGTCAGACATCCGCGTTATTGGGAAAGGATCCGATTTTGTTTTCGGTCAAAAAGCTTCTTGCAACGGTTTTGTATGCATTACGAACTCATTTAAATGAGGTCACCAATATAACCTCAATTCATCATTGATGATCCCACTGTTTCATTGCAACACAACATCAACGAAGCGAACGTACTGGCACTTGAGAGCTTACAGTTTTGTTCGGTCCAGTCCAATTTGATTCACACGACTCATCCCGCTGCAGTGGCCATCAAGCTAGCAAGCAATCAGCCATCCGTATGCGCCAGCCAGTCCGACCAGTTCAACACTCAGCAAAACTCGCAGGCCAGCAGGCAGACAGGCAATCAGCCAAGCAGCACCACAAACTGCCAGCAGCCGGCAGCAAAGGCGCATTAAAGTTATAGCAGTAAAGTTGAAATTCCTTTTTTTATTTTGGTTATTTTTGCTTTTTTTTGTATTTTTTGTAAGCAAAATTAAAGAGAACTTGCTCAAGAATTTTTACAGTGTTCACAGTTCGATTAAATTATTAGTTGGGAGTTATCAGATGAACTTCGAAGGTGTTGATGCTGACTCCGGTTGTAGCATAGTGTTAAAATAAAAGCTTTAAAGTCATTTCAGTTAATATTAATATGTAATTTCAGTTAATATTTCAAGTCGGCATCTATCATACGCTATGAAGTTTTGTGGACCCTTATGGATTCCAATAAATAATATTTTTGCGTAGAGTATGCTCTAGAGAGATTTAGGCAGTTCGTTGGTTTTCTCCGGTCGACATTGATTGGATGTTTAGGGAGGTGGACGTCACCAGATCTAGGACTGCAGTTTCCGTGTATGATGAGAACCTGGAGTCTCAACCGTAAAAGGGTAATCATAGAGTGTCTGAACATTTAAGTAACCAATTCGGCTAACCTGTTTCATGCTAAATATGATTGTCATTGTTGCTTTTGTGTCTTGTTATTCCAATACTAATTTCAGTAATAATTTTCAAACGAATGGTTGATTTGTTCAGGTTCCCTAGTTCGTTGTTGTTATTGCCTTTGCCTACGAACCTGTTTAAAAAATATACACAATTACTTCTAATGTTAGCCGCTTGATTTAAGACAGCTCGCTGTTGTCGTCGCTAACTTGTTAACCGACGCGGGACCTCTCAGAAGGAGTGTGTTATGTGGATTGTTTTATCTTCGGTACTCGATTAAAACTTTACCAACTTGGGAGACCCTGAACCGAAAGGAAGATGCAGAATACAATCTGCCTAAATCTTTCCAGAGAACAATATCGCCTTCAATTGGATCGATTCAGGTGAAGCAAAGTCTTATCGAGGGTCAAAACCCTTAAACTTAACTTAAAATTGTGAATAAACGATCGAGAAAATTGGGACATACATTTTTGGATTCGTAAGATTCTTTTGCCAAAATTTGCTATGTAACAATAAACAATGAATAAAGGAACGTATAGCTGAAGATCTAACACCGATAATCTTCTAGAAAATACATATTTTTTTTAATGAAAATTTGTATGTTGATTGTCAGGTTATAGTAAATCACATTTTCTCATGTAATTTTTCTCTCCCGAAACATATCACATTTTCGCCCTCGCCGCAAATGGTTGTATTCGTCCCACTGTGTCGGAACAGCAAAGCGCAAATGTCAAGACGAATAAGAACCGTAAAGTGAGTTGATTGTCAGAATCTACACACATACATACATATGTATAAACATACGTATATAGTGAGCGAATAAAGGCAAGAACCCATGAAAGAACGGACGTCGGAACATACAAGTCAGCTCACTGCTTGGTCTGAAATATTCCCCATTTTATGTGATAAAGGAAATACCATTCTGCTATACTGATTGCTACGAAAATACATTTTATGGAGCCAGCCAGTCAGCACACCGGCTCCGGCACCGGCACCGGCACCAGTAACAGCAACACCAACAGTGCAATAGCAACGTCGACGATGACTAAAGCGGATGATGGTGCCCAGTGCTAGAGCACGGAGCTGCTATTGTCTCAATGCCAACGTATTGGTGTCGGTGTGCTGCAGTCAAAGTAAAATTTGAACTAAGCATGGCACCGACCAGCTCGACATGGAAACGCCAAGGCACACTTCTCAGGCGAATGTGCTGACTGACAGACGGGCTGGTCTGTTGGCTGGTTGACTGGATGAAGCAGCTGTGCGAATAGGTCGCAACGTACGGTGTCGGCGTTGAAGTGCTCGAGACACGCGGTGCGGTGTTGAAGTGTCGGTGTGGCAGGCGAAGTGAAGCATTTTGGTATAGAATTTTGTTTTCCTTAAGTTCTTCTATTTTTAGTGGATGAAATGTTGATGTTGATAGTCGAACGGTCGACGGTCGTCGGTCGTTTTGTGTGTCGGTTGTTTAGTCGCTGATGGTGTTGCTGTTGGTTGGTTCGGTTACGGTGTAGTAGTTGTGTGATGTGATGGGATGGGGTGGCGAGGTGACGTGGGAGCTCAAGAAAATATTGTGGACAGTGGGATTTTTGGAAACTTAATGCAAAATAAAGAAATATTTTATTTTAAGTAATTAGCATATAGAAAAAATAAATATATATGAAATAGCATTGCTCTCCAAATCAGAGCCCAGGGTAAAGGAGTTTATACTCCTCTAGTGTTTTTCTACAAAAAGGGCCTTTTAAACGTCCAATGTACCACCTGAGATGTATGTACTTAAAAACTCATAACGTCGACTCATCAGATGTTGTCATGCCTCTGCATCATATAGCAGGATGGTAATAATCAGTGACTTATAGAGTTTGATTTTTGTTTATCGGGAGAGCACTTTACTTCTCAATTGCCTACTCAGCTCGAAGTAGCACCTGTTGGCAAGAGTTATTATGCGTTGAATTTCGATGCTGGCATGGTTGTAGCTGTTAATACTGAATCCATGATAGATCCATACAAACTGAAAACACAACTCTTTCTAAAACCAAGGACCCTATTCCACAGCCTGTAGTCTGTATAATTGATGCGTTGCAGCTCCTTTTCTGCAAAAATTTTGTAACCTTCCCTACACCTGCAAATCTGAACTGGTTCCGTCTGTTATGTTTATACAAACCTGCCGATACCTTAAAGAAGAGGTCTATGTAACAAAATATGCATGAATTTTAACCAAATTTTCCACACTTTCGACTACTGTTCACAATACTGATACTTCTTAGTATATATGTATATGGCAACTTCCCACCATCACCAGCGCCAAACGTAATGCTCGATTGCTAGCATTACCCGCCGTCGAACTAGAGTTTTAGTTGTCGGTAAACAAAACTGCACAGTATTTTACGCCAAAGCTGCAAAAAAGAGTAAAAGACAAAATAGAAATTTCCATCGATCGAAAGAAGGTAGAAGTGCTCCGTTGCCGCGTTGTTCAGTTGCTTGGTAGCTTTTTGCTTTGCCTGACAACCAGCGCCAACTCGAGCAACCGACAGCCGGACGGACCGACATAACTGACTGACTACCAAGTCGCTACTAGCACTTGGCAACTATTCAAAGTTGTTGGTTGGTTGTGTTGGTACACTTCACATGCTTGGCCGTGTCTTCGTTGCCATGGCGCGCCAGTGCTATGGACGGAACCTCGGAGTCACAGCAATGGCGGCAGTGTTGGTCGCATAACTGACACGAAAATTCCACTTTGGAATGGGAAAACACCAACTAGAAGGCACATTGCAACAGCAACAACCACTATAATAATAACAACAACAACAGTAACGAATGCCATTACGTCCACGACGTAATTTAGAATTCTGATGTTCACCATGGTCCGGCCACGGGAAAGCACAAGTAGCAGCAGCAGCAGGAATAGCAGCAAAGCCCAGGCATTAAGCGAAGCAGCAGCTCCACTCGTCGCAGCGGCAACGACAGCAGCGCTGGCACCGGCACCGGCACTAGCACCGATTCAAGCGCACAATCTTCTAATGCCAGTGCCTGAATAGCAAGAACAAAAATGAGAGAAAAAAGTAGGTATGCAACAACAATGGCTGCAATTGTTGTTTGGTTCCCTTAGCTTTTTCCGTGCTTATTTTCATGATTTGAAATAATTTTCTTTCATTTTCCTTGTTGTCCGTGCGTCGGTCGTCTTTTTCATTTCGTTGATGGGATTTTATTAAAATCCGCCGACAACCGACCGAACCAAGCAGCTAACGCATACATATGCGCTCATAAATATTGCATGTGGGTGTGTGTGTGTATATGTATGTATGTATGTTTGGAGTCGTGCAACGACATCTCGCCGAACAATTTAAGTTTGAATGAATGAATAGCACATGGTAAGTGAGTGTGCGGCATTGAGGCCAAACAGAGTATTTAATAATAAAAAGTAAAGCAATGCATTGAAATTCAAATACGATTCGATTTATGCTTGTTTTTGTTGCTTGTTTTTTGGGGGGGGGGGGGGGGATTTGAACGATTTGCTGATAAGGTGGCATTGACAAGATCGCAAGGTCGTTCATTGAACAGCTGATTGGAGTGATTTCCGGGGGAAGAGGGCAGTAAGTTGAGAAATAAAAGGGGAGAGAGCAAAACAAAAATAGCGAGAGACAGAAGTTGTAATTGAGCACGTGGCAAGCTATATGAATACATTGATATACAAACACATACATTTATACAATAGGCGACTATTTACCGTTTTAATATCAACAGGAATCGTACATGCCGCTACAATTTAAACAATGTAAATTTAAGAGGTTTGTGCGAAAAATTTGACATGAGAACCAAGAGATTTAATAGCAACAAATTTAAAGAGAGAAGGAAAACTTTCTCAGAGAACCAAGTTTTGTAAAAAAATATGAAATTATGGATTTTTGTCGAAGGCTTCCCTTGATAAAATAATAAATGAAAATATTTGACACGAAACGTTTTCCTAAAATCAATTAACTGATACGGATTATTTAAAGCTGTTGGTATACCAAATTTATTGGAGGAAAATATTGATATATGTATATATTCTTAATATAATTATGAAAAAGTATGCATTGCTGGTTGAAAACGGGTTACTTGGTTGGCTGGTTGAAAAGGGGGTGCCAGACCGCAGCGGCAGTGCTTAAGCTATCCCATTGCGCTTTCGGATGATAACTAAATTAAGCCTTATCCAGCAACAGCTTTTTCCACTCCTGCCCTCCAGTGTCTCTTAAGTTAGAGTATTTTGAGCCATGGAATATGTCCTGTCTCATCCGATGACTACTGGATTAATGACTGAATTACTAAAGAAGAAGCCGGCTCCAGTTCCTATTTCACTCTTTGATCCGACGGTGAATTTTGCTTTGGAACTGTCGACCACAGAATCATTGGTTCATTCTACTCTTTTGGGGAGTGAAAACGTTGTGTGTAGGTCTCTCTTTCCCGGTCGCATTGTCAATATAGCCGAGTTCATTAATCATGCGTGTTGAGAAACCAGGTCTGACTCCAATAGTCTAATATCATGATCTGATTGGCCGTAAGCTTTTTTTTTATACTTCACTTGTAAATGGTTTGGTCGGTCCTTGACGGGTAACCTCTAAATACTGAGTGGAGAGGTTTTTATTGCGCCCGTAATCCCCAGCAACCTGGCCCGTTACAACTTTTCTAAGGTTATAATACGACACTTTTTTGATAACGCTATACAACATAGCGGATGACACCTGTGTATAACCAAGGTCGTAGATCTTACTTTGAGGTTAATTAGTGTTCGGTATATAATATATCAATGTTGTTGAATTCATTTGCATAAATTTTGTAGTATGGTGTTTAGTTCGGGCGTCATAATTCTTATAGGTGCTGGTTTTTGATATGAAATAGTGACTCTCGATTGTTCAAGGGATCGCACATGAATTCTATACTTTGGTGACCTGAAAACCTTTGTCAGTGTCGATTGTTAGAGTTGGTACTGTCCTGGCAAAGAATTACTCGTCTCTATTTTTTCTTTACGAATTCTAAAAAAAATCGGTCAAACAAATTGCTCTCTTCATTATTTCAGAGAAGGCCTTTCAGAGAAACCACTTGTCATATGATAAGCTCAAATATGTGCTATGGACTTATATAGTTGCAAAAAAATGCCGCTGGGTTGAAGGTTCTTACTGCTTCTTCTGCTCATGCCACAATTAGATCCCTAAACAACTTAAATGGATAGATATTCGAGTAGGGATTGCCAATTGACCAAAGCTTCCAATAAGAAAGCTTCCAGTAAATGGTTGTCCCTGCTAAATGTTGTTGATTAATTTCCGCTTCCGACAGAGATACTACATATGCTTTCTTCTTTTATATGATCTTGAACATTTTGTAGAAGGTTAGGTTAGATTAAATGGTTGATCGATTAGCATGACAGAAGAATCACACACGGATTGTTATGTTCAGTCTTTTGTGGAACAAGAAGGTGATAGTTAGAAAATGCATTTTTCTACCAGTACCCTAAGGACAATAGCAAGAGCTTTGGAAAGCTTATTTGTGAATATAAGAAAGGCCTTCTCTACTCAAAGTTACGGGTTATATTTATGTACTTTTAAATGAGATGAAAAGAAAGTACTGCGGTGTAATGATGTGATATATAGTATGTAGGTACAATAATCGCCTAGGCTCTACAGACCACTGTTGAGGTACCAGTATTTTTGAATACCAAAAGGTTAGTCCCTAAAACTTCCGAACACGCATAACATATTTCATTTTATTATACAACGGGAATCCAGCAGCTTGATGCCCATTTCAAGCTCAAAAATAAGTTATAATATAACCCATCCATTGCTCTATAAGATTTTAGTTTCTAAAATGTCTAGGAAAACAGCAATACACCAATCTAAAATTGTCTCAGACGTTATTTAATATTAATTTTTGATTCTTTTTTACATTGTACGATCAATATGACAGCAAATATTCTAGCAAATTGCGAAACCGGTGGCACCGCGCATGCAACAACATAACACGGTAATAAACACACTTACACAATCAAACCGCTTAATGCACTTGTTGTTGTGTAAGTTGAAACCAGTCATGTAGGAACCGGAAATAAACGCCAAGTTTAACGTCATCATCACGATTGCAGTTAATAATCGTTCACAGCAACAGATACGGTAAGACACAGCAATACAATAACACATACAAATACTGTTATGTGCATGTGTGCGTTCAAACAAATGGCCATTGGAAGCAACAGCGTTTCGCGCTAAAAATTTAAATTCGTAAGTCGCTCGTGCATGTGTGTGTGTGTGTCTAGATGGTTGTAGTTTTACAGAAGTTGTATTGACTTGACTAGCGTACCAAGTTTGCTGCGCGTTCTGCTGACTATTTTGCTTGTTGAAACTCGAAACTATTATCTGTCATTTTAAGTTTCGAATATTTGGGTGCAAAATGTTCGTGTTTTCTAAAAACGGTCGCAAATGATTTGTAGTACAAAGGCAGGTTATCGATGTATATAGAATTAGGCTTTCATCGACATTTATTTGTCTCAATTCTCTCTTTTATCTTTCTTCTTCCCTCTCTCTCTTTTCTAATAGTGAAAAAGCGAATATCAACATATAATCCATGTACAATTTTCTTAAGATATCTCGTCAAAAGAGAAAACTTTTCATACACATTCTCGACTTTAGTCGCCTAGTTTGTATGACAAATATATGCTACAGTGGTCCGATAACTATGGTTCTGACAAATGAACACCGTTTTGGGGAGGAAAGGTTGATTGTAAAATTTCAAAGCGATATCTCAAAAACTGAGAGACTAGTTCGCGTATATACAGACAGACGTTCAGGTATGTCTAAATCGGCGCACTCGTCAAGCTGATTATTTATTTATATTATTTATTTTTTAGGGTTTCTGACGTTTCCTTCTGGGTGTTTCGAATATCGTAGCACACTTAATGTACCCTGTAAGGAGTAAGATTAAAAAGAATAGAAAGCAGCATTGAACTTGTGGCTTCATTGGGATTTGTTACCCATGGTTCTGCTACATCAATATATTAGTGTAAAGAGATAGATCTAAAAAGAACTTCGTTGTTTATGCAATCTCTCAATCTCTATTCGGCTCCCTACTATGCAATTATCTAGCAAGAAGTTAGGTTGGTCTCCAGGGGTCAGCTGGGTAATGATGAGCCCTCAGCTATTCAGGCTATCAAAACAACTCCAGAGCCGCTAATATCGGAGTCATCAAAATGCTTGACATTGGAATGAAGCCTGTCTAGCTAGAACTCTTTCTCACCACAGAAATATCAAGAACCACAAAATAGCCTCTCAGTCAGTTTTCACATTTCCCACAAACATGACCTCCTTAATATTTGTTTCACTGACTCTTGGAAACTTTTGTTTCAGATACAAGAACCCTTTTCCATTTCTGTCCATTGACTTAACAAAATTTCATTAAACCCAATTTAATAAGCAAAGGTGGTAGTAATACGCACTGGTCACTGCTTCTGTACATAATGACAGTCTTTCGAACGGCTGTTCCATTCGCAAAGGAGGCAACAATATTTCGTATATCCTAATTTCATTCCAAGAAGAAGAGTCATTACTTAAGTCTCCACATATTGCCCAACCAAACTCATGATAGGAAATGGGCTCTAAAATAACTCTCATATCCTCATATGATTCCTTCATATTAATCCCATGAGCTAAGGGCACAGATGGATATTTGTTACCGTTATGAACCAATACCGCCTTTAAACTATGTTTAAAGGGATCAATGAATAGACGCCAATCACGTGGATGGTGTTTCTGTCCTAGTGTGTTAAACAAAAGCTTAACTTCTGAACAGTATACTAGATCAACTTTCCTGACGAAAGCAATTTGTTAGGTCTTTCTGCCTTTTTCTATAAAAATAATTTTTACATTACTTTGTAGAAGGTTCAAAACTTTTAGTCTGGATGCTAAAAGCTCAGACTGCGATTTTGAAAGGCTTAGATCTCGAACTAAGTCATTAAGTTCACCCTGTGAAATTAGATGCGGTTGCCATTTCCTTTGCTGTTTCTCTAACTCACTTGAAGAGCTAGTCTATTCTAGTTCTTCATCGAGGCTTCAAGATTCTGATGCTTTTGGAATAGAAAGTTGTTTGATAGGTCTTAGAGCTGATGGTAAATTATAGTACTTAACCGTATGTTTAGTCGTCGGTCCAATACCTTTAATATTCGTGAGGCAAAAATAGCAGCCTGTAACATGGTCTTTGGGTTCTCTCCAAAACATTGGCACTGCAAAAAGCATTTTACGAATTGAATCTTTTAACCAAGCTGTTAACAATGTTACACAAGTTTTACAACAACACCAAAATACAGTTCATAAGCTTTGAGTACAAGCGAAGTAAAATTACGCTTTTGCGATTTAAAAGTTAGTTCTCCGCACACATAACAAACACTGTTGGCACTATTTATGCACTACCTAGGCATTGTACCTAAAAATATTCAGCACTGTATTTTCAAAAACGTAAAATAATGTGAACTTAAAACCGTAACCGATTCGGACACCGTTAGTCTACTGATAAATTCTGTAAAATAAAATGATTGTAAAATACGCTGTTAACTTCAAACAAGCCGCCAAAACCGGTCTAAACCGGATAGATCCCAGATCGTATGAAAATATGAGATGATGCAATATAATGAAATTTTATGTTTGCAAATTTCACTTCAAGGTGTCAAACTGCATTAGAAACACCTAAGAATTTTCATGTCACAAAATCAATTAAAATCAAAAATTATCACCGAAGGCCTTTTCAAACATTCTGAACGTTTCGGCACCAGAAATTTGATTCCACACACAAAATTTAATGGAACTTCTTTGTTGAAAAATTTCATTCATCGTAAAAATGCACTTTATGTACTTCAGAAAAGCTTGCACAGATGTTACTGACGGTTATATCAATTTAAAAGTCATACTTCGACGAATGAAAATTTCTTGAGTGAGCAGCTTCTTGGTAAGGTAGGACTTACGTTTGAACATCTCAAAACACAGCTCCGATTCATCAATTCGTAGTGGGTTTTGGTCAAAAGTGAGCTCATGCTCAACACACTTTGCACTGAACTTTTTCATACCCAAATATAATATTTTGTACACATTCAGTTGATATCTTAAGAGTATCTACTATCCCGAATATGTAATTACACTTTACGTTCAACCAATATTATTTTATGGACTTTTTTGACGCTATTGACGGTAACAACCACTTTTGTGGATCATTTCACAATGTCTAAACACAGCATACCAATGAATGATGGTTGATTTCCTTATGGCCTAGTGACCAAGGTTTTGCTTAAACCGTATTTTTGCCCGTCAAAAAGCAATATTTTATAAGCTCGCGAAATTCTTTTTTTTTCATATAAGTCGCAAACTAATGATCCGAAAGCTGTCACATTTTCAAGTTCGCCTTTTGAAGGTTTGAGCTAACTAAAAATCATATAGGTTTAATTCTAGAAGCGCCATCTATGTTCCAAAATGTGGAGTTTTGAATTAACCTGTTAGTGCTTATTAGAATAATAAATTTTTTTTTAATAAGCCGTGCACTTTTAACTTTTAGTTTCACATGAGATTAACTTTTCTCTAGATGTTTAGCTATTCCTATTTAATTTCAATTACCTATTCAAAAGCAATGTGGAAAAAAGTTCAAAAAGTCGTCAGTGTTGCATCCTCAACTACATAAGTATTTACAGTTATTAAATTTTATTACAAATCCAAATTTTAAATTTAAAGTGAATTCGCATAGGCAATAGTTTTTCCCCTTTAACTGCGGCCAATAAATATGTTCAATACAACACCTGAAAGTTGGCAACCTCCAGAAAATATTGCGCAGTTTTTTCTTGTTTCTTTTTTGTTTGCAAGCGAATGCATGACAAGCGGAATTAAATATTGAACAGCAAAAAAGTGCAATCACACATAAGTGTTTTTTCCATCCAGCTGAGTTTTTGTTAAAGTTTAAATATAATAAAATAAAATACATGAGCACGCATGAGTGTGTGTGCGATGAACGTAGGTGGCTAAAAAAATTAATGCTGGAAATTCGCAAAAGTCAAAGTGCGCGCAACAAAAACGCACACACCACTACATAAAAAGCACAAAACATACACATACATATAAATACATGAAAAAACCTGCGCTGTTTGCGCGCACACACGCACATACCGCGGCAAACAAAGCAACAAATAAACAACAATTGTGAGCGAAGCGACAGTGAAACCCAACAAAACGGCGAATGCAATGAAAAAACGCGCAGAAAAAAGCACACATGTACATATGCACTTGTGTATATATTTATACATATATAATATATTTATATACTTGTCTGTATGTTTGCGCATGAGTATGTATAAATAATTTTGGGTGTGGGTGGACATTGTGCGCAAACACAGCGTCAACATATGAAATAAACAACAGCTACAACAATGCCAACAACGTGGCAGAGCCGTTAACGCATAAGCGGCCGCCATGCGAAGCTTTCGAGCCACAATCAAAGCAGCGCACAGCATGGCGCGCAGCAGCAATAGTTAGTATGCGTTGAATTTAGTCATTTGGCGCGGCGCGACCCGATTTCAACACAGCGCTGACAGTGTTGCCGTTGTGTCATCAACAGCAGCAAGGCGGCGGTGTGCGACACACAATGGCACATTTCCAGCGAATTCATAAAAAAAGCATTTAAAAAAGCTCAATAAGTAAGCAAAAAGAAATAAAATATAAAATAAATAAAAATAATATTATATTAAATAAAAAAATGAAAAAGTCAAGTTAGAATACCCTTCACAAATGAAAAAGTTTCCATGTTAGTTAGTTTGTATGAGATTTCATTATTATTCTTCTTCTCTATTGGGGCAGACATTGCTAACGCGGCTACAGGCGAGTTTAAAACAGCGCGCCGTTGCTAATGCGCAAAGGATCATAAATCTTCCGCAGCACCTTTCTCTCGAAAACTCGCAACTTGGACTCATCAGATGTTGTCATCTTCCATGCCCCTGCACTAAGTAACATGAATACAGAGTCGAATTTGGTCTTTGTTCGTCGAGAGAGGATTTCGGGGCTGACATTGTTGTTGGTGTTAATGCTGGTTCAAAGATACACGAAATTATCTACGACTTCGAAGTTATGACTGTCAACAGTTACGTGGGAGCCAAGTCGCGAGTGCGACGACTGTTTGTTTGATGACAGGAGATATTTTTTCTTACCCTCCTTCACCTCCTGACCCATTTGCCTCGCTTCCTTATCTAGTCTGGAGAAAACAGAACTAACGGTGCGGATGTGTAGGCCAATGATATTATTATCATCGGCGTAAGCTGTACATTCTAATAGAAGAATATACCTGTTCGATTAAGTTCTGCAGCTCGAATTATTTTCTTTATCAGTAGATTGTAGAATTCGCACGTTAGGACGTCATCTTGTTTGATACTTCGTTTCGTTTCGAACGGCTCGGAGAGGTCCTTCCGGATCCAGACGGAGCTTTTGATATTGCTCAACGTCAGCTTACACAGCCATATTAGTTTTGCAGGGATAGCAAATTCAAACATAGCGGCATAAAGGCAGCTCTTTTCGTGCTGTCAAAAGCAGCTGTGAAATTGACGAAGAGGTGGTGCGTGTCGATCCTCTTTTCACGAGTCTTTTCCAAGATCTGGCGCATGGTGACTATCTGATCAGTTGTTGTTTGTCCAGGCTTGAAGTCATACTGATAAGGTCCAATCAGTTTGTTGACGGTGGGCTTCAGTCATTCACAAAATACGCTTGATAGAACCTTGTGGACGATGTGGATTGGACAGAGCACACTTATGTAAATTCCAATCATCGCGCATGCGTTCGTGCAACCATATTCCGCCGTATTTGAATAGCTGGGCCGGCAATCCATCAACCCCCACCGCTTTCTTCAGACTCGTAATTGCTATTCGAACTTCTTCATTGTCGGGCTACTTTAGGCATCAGTCACTAGGTCACCTCTCAACAATGAGGAGTTTTAGTGCTATTATATGAGGCATATGACGGTCAGGAGAAAACATTTTCATTTGTGGGGAGAAATGTTTCTTTTTTTTTGGAGTTATGTATATAATATATAATTTATTAGAAGCGATACCTAACACACTTTAATTTTTTGGACACAGATGGGATCTTTTCTCAGTTATAGCAATTTATATATTTTTGTAAAGGGACATTTTGTGAGGGTTGCATTGTCTGGATTTACCCGTCTTCAATACTAACCTCCTCTGCCAGGAATTGCGAGTACCAAGTTGCATAAAAATATCGAGACTTTAACACACGCTTACGTAAAATCAAATGGAAGCATTTATTGTTGTAAGAGAATGCGTCATGTGAGCCGCAATAAGACAGCGCGAGTCTGAGGCTGACTAAGGCTATATCGAGTGCTTACAGCTAGTTGATGGCTCGCATGACGACTTCTTGGCTTGGCTTTGTTGACTGACCTAACTATTTGCCGCTGAGTTATGGACGCTAGCCTCTTCGAAGACGCTATGAAAGTGTTCTGCATACCAGCTTAATGTCGGTGGCACCATTATTGGCTGTGCTTAGCTTTTCCTTGTCAACATATGTATGTATGCGTGAAAGCACGCAATCACGCACGCACGAGTCACGCAATGGCTACTTGCTATGTACTTTCCACTCAATCATAGTTTCAGGCATAGAAGTACATTCGGTGCACGTAAGTCGCACTGGGTGGGCGGACGATTAGGGCCAAGTTATCGCATACATTTGTGAAATTTTGTTGCTGGATCGATAACTGCCCACACCAGAAAAAAAGTAACAATATGCTATAATCATTTATAAATAAAATAATACAGTAAAACCTCGATACAACGTAGTACTGATGGAACTTTGTGTGATATTAATTATTGAAGCACAATTGTGAATGAATGTCATGTTCAAATACGTAAAAATACAGGCAATTAAGATCTACATTGACCCGAATGGGTTTGTATTGATGGAGAAATAGTTAATTTGATAAGTATTCAAAACTTAAGGATAGTGCTTAAGAAGCAAATTTATTTGTTCCACTCTCACATCCATATCTCTCAGAATTTTTCCTTGGGTTTTGATTCAATTAGTTTAGAACTTTCGAAATGCCACTTTCTGCCCCGAATAGGGTATAATAACTTTGCCACGTACATAGTTGATAGTGTACACGAAGGCCGTGGAGAGATGATTCGGCGACGTTCGTAGCAACTCGGACTGACGTGTGGAACGACTTGGCGCATTTTATGACGAGCTCTTAAATTGAGAGCGTACAAAATACAGCTTGTGCAAGAACTGAAGTCACTCGGCCTTCCTAAGCTACATCGCTTCGCTTTATGGGCTCTTGAAAAGTTCCAGGAAGATACCACGTTTTCGAGCCGGGAAGTTTGTTCAGCTTGTAAACAAGCAAAATCGCCACATTTGGGACGAAGAGCAATCTGCAGAGATGCAAGAGCTATCATTTCACCCAGAAAAAACAAGGTTTTGGTGTGGTTTATAGACCGGTGGAATCATAACCACAAAAGGCGGCCGTAATCGCGGCATGCTAACGGACTATTAGAAGCCTGAAACTGTAGCTCGTGATCTCGGCGACACTTGGTTTCAACAAGACGACGCCACTTTTCACACATCGCATCAATCAATGGATTTATTGAGAGAACACTTCGGTGAGCAGATAATTTCATGTTTTGGGAAGGTCAGGGGATATCACACCGTTAGATTTGTTTCTGTGAGAATATGTAAAGTAAGTAAAGTTCTCGTGTCATTCACCAGTTACCAGTCGCAATGCTCGAATGAATCATTGAAAATTGTACTCAACGCATGGACCACGTGTGAGACGTAGCCGCGACCAATATTTGAAAGAAATAATATTCAAAAAATAAATGCCACAAAAGTTCTTTCGAATGATAATAAACATTACCCATTAATTTGAAGTTTCTGTGTGTTTTTTTTTATACCCTGAATAGGGTATATTAAGTTTGTCACGAAGTTTGTAGCACCCAGAAGGAAGCGTCGGAGACCCAATAAAGTATATACATACATATTAGGTTGTCAAAAAAGTCTTGCCGTATTTTCGCTAGTTGGCGSTGAGAGCGCGTAGTTCTAGTTTTATTCCTCGCATCGGGTCATGCTATACCTTTTTGGAAAGCTCACAGGTTATTTTCTAAGAGAATTATATAATATRCGAAGAAATTGTTTTTCTGCTATTGAAATACTCAAGTTTTACCTAACTGAATACCTTCAATATGCAAACGGAACACTTGCACGTTTTGTAACGGGCTACTTGCTAGAATAATCAGTACAGATTATAGACGAGCGTACGCGTAAAGATCGTTAGTTTAAATTTAAATGCAATACTATAAGGATATCCTTGGTTTGGCGCGCATTGTTCTCCATGCTTGGTCGCTCAGCTCTTAGCCGGCCCTATGGAAAGCCGGTCTGCATGATAAAATACTCGTTTCTGCGTATGTGTGTATGTGTGTGCTTAATTTTCTCTCTATAAATGTGCTACAAATGCGTAAAACCCTGTACGTGTATGTGCGTGTGTGTTTGTGTAAACGCTTCTGCGCTTGTATGCGCTATCCTTCACCTCCAGTGCGCCGAGTTGGCTGTGAGCTGCTGAATGTCTGTGGTAATATAGCTAACGTAGTTGTTGTTAGTGTTATACGAAGCAACTGACTTGTATGTGTGTCATCATTATAGTCRTCCTGCTGAAATTGGAATTCCTCGCACACACATATAAGTAAGTATATGTACTCGTACAATAATGACTAAGTCAGCAGCACCGATGTTTATAGCACTAACAACAATAATAACGAACATTTCAGTATATTCAACGAAAGCATTGTTGTATTTACAGCTGCAGCACAGAGTGGAGATATAACTGTGTAATCATCAACCAATGTTATATACTCGTATATATACATATCGTATATGTACATATGTACGCTTATGTACATATATAGACCATAAACGAGCATGATGGCAGCAAACTGCAGGGCGGTGAGTAATTGAGATTTACAGGGTACAACTTCTATCAAAAGCACTTGTCTTCCATTTGCCACTGGACTCGTTCTGCCGAGTGATGTATCGAACAAGCAACTGGTATAAAATTAACCGACAGGCATAATGTTTTGACAATTTAATGGAACTCACTTGTATTGAATTGCAGTTGTGTGTTTTGTTGCTTTTATATGACTAAATACTCGTACTTCATCTACTTTGGAATCAGCATTAACAGCAACAATAATGTCAGCCCCGAAGTCCAACACAGAATAATTTTTACTCACAGGCGCTACTTCGGACTGAGTAGGCAATTGAGAAGTAAGTTTCCTCTCTCGATGAACAAAGACCAAATTCTATAAGTCACTCATCATTCCCTTTCTGCTATATTGTACCGAAGCATAGACGATAACAACATCTGAGGAGTCGGTGTTACGAGTTTTCGAGAGGAAGGTTCTGCGGAAGATGTATGGCCCTTTGTGCATTGGACATGGCAAATATCGCATTCGATGTAACAATGAGCTGTATGAGATATAAGACCATTAGTTTAGAGACAGCGGTCACGCTGGCTAGGTCATGCCCTCCGAATGGATGAAAACAATCCAGTTCTGAGAGTATTCGATGAAGTACCCGCCGCGGGTAACAGTGAAGGAGGAAGATCTTGTTGGAAATACCAGGTGGAGAAAGATCTGGAGACACTTGGAATTTCCAATTGGCGCCAAAAAATGAAAAGGAAGAACAACTGGTGCGCTGTTGTGAACTCGGCTATATGCGCGTAAGCGGTGTTTACGCCAATAAAGAAGAAGAAGATGTATCATTAGTATAGACAAAACTTAGCGAGCAGAGAAGTGATGAGTCAAAACAAGCTTGTTTCAAAGGCCAAGTTTTGTGTATGCAAATAGAATTAACTCGTAATAACGTCTGCTTTGGCGAATTTGCTCGTTGTTTTTAAAATAAAGACACTAAAATCGTTAAGTTTCTATGGCCAACATATTTAGGCAAAGACTAGCGAGCTTGTAATTGTCGTCAATATTTATGCGCTTTCAATATCTTTGAAAAGTGAGTTGGACTTATGTATGTCAACATCCGTCTTTGTACTTTGTGTAAGATCACCTCGTTGGAAACTTGGTCTGCTGCGTTAGTAGCTTTCGATTCGAAAATCCACCTAAGTATGAAATGTCCCTTCAGTAGGAGATGTACAAGTAATACAAGAGAATTATTAAAGGATTTCTCTCTAGAAACGGATGGCTCATAAATAAAAACTGCGCTGCAGTTGTGGTTTTGTACTGGATTTAGAAGCTTATTCCTAAACCGCATTCTAAACGAAAGATCTACAGGTTCTCAGATTGGAATATCCGTTTTACAATTGATCGTAAATCAATTCACTCAACAAATGGTTATTTTGTAGTAGTGGCGGCAATTCAGTGAGAAAATGTTCTTTTGTGTACTTGATTGTGGGACCTAGAACTTAGACTTCATACGCGCTCCAAGTGAACTCCAAATGAGTGGTGTAAAACAATGGACCATGTAACTTGTAAAATGTCGGTCAAATTACCACCAAGACTCCGTATTCATGTCTCCACCCGTTTATGGCAATTTCGATGACCTGGTACAGCATTTCGCTATATCGCATGTTTTTGGTAGTCATTTGACTGGGCTATTTCTCCAAATTAACGAGGCGATAAGCTTTGTACGCATAAACATGTTTAAAATAGAGATCATTCGCGGCGATTTCAAGAAACTCTCGAGAAAGATGGTCTAACGTAATAATATAACAACTAATATACATACATAATATATAATTCGTTTTTTTTTTGTGTTTTTTTTTTTTTGTTTTGTTTTTTTATTTTTTATGCCGTCACACCACAATCGTGACATAAGGATATATTCTTGGACATACAATTGCATTTCCTGAACCTTATCTAAATAATGTTAATTTTGTTTATTGACGAAGGCATTAAACCAGAAACGTACCTCATCTGAGAAGATGATTTTTCGGTGGATTTGAATTTTTCAGAAAACGTGAATTGGTCATCTAAGACAATTTTCAAGCGTTGCATCAATAGATGGGACATTGAAAACTTTACGTAACACACCACCAAAATTTGACACAAATCAGAAAGCAAACATGGTCGCCCGAGCTGTCAAAATCACTTCGTCCTTGTTGGTAGATGCTGTGCAATTGTCACCGAAAGTCCACAACAACGTATGATCAAAAAAATGTAAATTAAGTTATTATTACCTACGACTCACTATCAAGTATAACCATTAAATAACCAATTTATAACCATTTTATAACCAAAATTCAAGTTTTGTTTCATTAGAATGATTTCTATTATATCGCTTTCCCTTCGCCTTACACTTATGAAAAGTGAGGTGATGTAAGGTAAGTACATCATTATTGATATCTTATAGAACCTATGAGTCAAGAGTATTTGCGAACAGTAGACATTTCAAAGCTTACTAAAATCGATGTTCAACACTTTGATATCTATTTCCCATCTTCCAAAGCAAGTCTCTAACTGATTATTGAAATTATCATATTTAGAGTAAGTTTTCATAGCGCACCCTATATGCCTTTTTATTCATGTATAGTACATACAATTCTATATAATACCACACAAATACCTCACACATAACCATATATACACTTATGTATATATGAACAGTTACATATATATAAAACCCAATAATCAGCTGTAAGAATACTTGTATAAGAGCTTTTGTGTTTGTACATTAGGGCAAACCATATTTGAATAATATATCTATGGTATATGTTATATCTGTCCAAAGTAAACAGAACTTAAAAAAAACACTACAAATGGTTTTTTCGGCGAAATCAATTTATTTTGTTCAAAATAGGAAGAAGTCGCACGGTGCCATATCAGGTGAATACGGGAAGCGGTTCAATGTTAAAATGTGTTTTTTGGTCAAATAATCGGTCACAATTGTCGATCAAATGTTGGATTCTGAGCAAATTTTGGTCATCAGTCAATTTGTGCGAAACAAACCGTGCACACACCTGTCGTAAGCTTAAACGTTCGGTCAAAATGCGATAAATCGATGTTTTGAAAATGTCCATGAATTTCAATGGAATTTGTGGTGATCACGGAATTTGATTCGCCCACATGTTGATTGTCATCTATGTCCTCACAACCACTTTGAAAACGTTGAAACCACTCTTGCACTCTGCTACGGCATTGGCAATAAATCGCTATAAACTTATTTCATCAATTGAAACTATTCGGTAAAACTTCTACCAATTTTAAAACAAAATTTAATGTTGACTCTTTATTCGAAGCTCATTTTCGCGCCGATAACACTAACATACTGACACTTGAAACGCAATAACTTCACTACCAATCAATGAAATGTCATGAAATTCTCACTGGACAATATAGATGGTGCCACCAGATGGCGCTGGATTCAAAAAGTCCTGTTTACTTTGGAACACACCTTGTATACGACTAAGCTAGCTGGGTCATGTTGTTCATTTAGATGAAAACACTCCAGAAGAAGAGGAAGACCTCAACTCCATTGCAGAAATCAAGCGGAGAAGGACCTGGTTGCACTTGGTATCTCGAATGGGCCCCAAGTCGTGTTAACACTTATGCCACTTGCTTGTTTTATTCCCCATTCTCCAAGTACTCATAAATTGATAAAGCATGTATCATGTACATACATACATATAACATTTATTAACATATATACTAATATCAGTTTAGAGTATATCTAATATAGATTTCTACAATTTTCTTCCTTAAATTATCAGCCGTATTATCTGTCAGACTATTGGTAATAGTATCGGTTCAAATATTTCGAAAGTAGCTAATGAAAAATAACATGAATATTCTGCGGGTTACTCATAGACTCTTTGAAGAACAAATCTGGCTTCTAACATTTAGATCCATAAAAAGAGTGCTCTTTCGCTTAATTTCTTTTAGCTTCTTTTCGAGAAACAATAAGTAGAGACCGTGTTAGTAAAGCAACGAACCACCCTAATAAAGATGTTATATTTTTCAATTCGTAAATTTTGTCTATCTCATGGCTTTAGTGGAATATACATAGATTCGTGCGTATTTACAACCCTCACCAACATTGTAAACATTAAAAACAAAAACAACAAGCTTGGAAAAGATAAGCCACCAATGTTATAACATCAACTGCAAACACCCTTTATCATATGCCACCCACCGACCACACAACCCAAAAGCTCACCCAGCGATCAATTCGACCTAGTATTCGCAAGCCAAGCTATATAGACGTAGTACATATGTAGAAAATATACATATATACTAAGGAGTATAGATATATATGTGGAAGTTGATTTGATTTATCGTATATGTTCAAGTGCTACACAGCCTGTCGGAATTATTTAGGCAATAGAGCGATTTAAGCGATTTGTGGTTATTAAAGCTTTGTTGTGAGTTAGTGTTAACAAACGAACAATGTTAAAGCGAAGTTGCCGACCGGTCCAAAACTTTTCTATTGATCACTTTTCGCCATAGTATTCACCAAAGATTTGTAATTGTAAAGTTTTTGGGATTAACGTTAAATATTTTATTTTGTTTTTACTCCTAGTGGTTCTAATGGACTTATATACCTTTGTTTTTTTTTTTTGAGAGAATTACCAGCTCCCAACTTTCTATGAACTATTGATTACTTTTAAAATTTTTAATATCAATCTGAAAATATTGCATATCACTCAGCTTGAACACTTCCCAGCTTACCTATGATCGTCGTAATATCGATGAATACCAGTCTCCTTAGTTTGAAAACTATTTTAAACTATTTTACCGATTTATAGCTTCCAGCTCAAGGCAGTGGCGAGCGCTAAAATATCACTAAAACCCAAGATATAGTTTTCACAACAGTACTGTATGTAGAATCTAAGGTTACCTTTACACAGGTTACCTTTAGCAGTAAGAAAATAGTTGCTCATCATTCCGCTGTGGGAGAGTAGAGGCATTTGAAAGTTTATTGTACTTGAGCTCTGCAGTTATCGTTCTCTCTCACTTATGGTTGGGTCACATAAATTAAATTCCATTGTCTAGGGTTATGAATTGGATGTTAAACAATTTTCCGATCGAATCAATTATTTCCGGTAAGCTGATTGGAGTTATGAATGGTATAATCCTTTTACTAGTCATTGTCTGTAGAGCTCAAGCACAGCGCTCACTCTTAAAAATGTATCTCCATCTCGCAACTTATAGTAACTTGTGAACGGTGTTGGAGAAATATCGAAAGCTTTTATAATTTATCGGAAAGTGAAGATTTCATTCTTCTATATATCTTTGTTCACGAGAGACCCATTACTGTTTTTTTAGTTGTTGCTTGCAGATCATTGCTTTAAATATGTGCTGCTTCCGGCAACCCATTCTATATATTCCTAATAGTTTCCTGCCAGGGACATACAAAAAATTATTCGACCACATACACTTACACCTAACAAGACATAAGTATGTTTCAGTCCCCACAGCCGACACACACCAAAGCAGTGTGGGCGCATTTGTGAATCATATCTACGGCCATGATGGCTACGCAGTCAGTACTGCGGGTATGGAAAGGCAGGCAAACTGCTAGCCTGTCAAACGGGCAGAGTTGATGTTAAGTAAGGGTAGAGGTTCTGCACACCACCCGTTCCGCACAAGTGGGTTGCTAACGATATTGTGGGCCACAGAATCTCACAGCAATTGATGCTATGGTGGTAAGTAGCTTTCAGGCAGACAAGCAGATAGGCAGTTAGGTAGCTTCAACCCCCACCATCACCAGCGGGAATGATGGTACAATAGAATCTGAACCAACAAGCAGGCGGCACTGAAATAATAAACTCACACCAAACTCATTTGGCATTAGGAGCTGAGCAGGGTGGTAAGATAGCAAAAAAGATGGGATTTATTGATGCGTAGACAAACATATGTATGTATGTATGTAGAGACGTAGTGTAGAATCTGTCTCTTATACACATCTAGATGTGTATAAGAGACAGCACCAAACTCATTTGGCATTAGGAGCTGAGCAGGGTGGTAAGATAGCAAAAAAGATGGGATTTATTGATGCGTAGACAAACATATGTATGTATGTATGTAGAGACGTAGTGTAGAATTCAGAGTATCAAGAATATTCTATGGAACCAAGCGCGAAATGAGACTGTTATAGATGAAAAGCTTGGAAGTTTTAGGGTTACAGAAAGTTTCGATCTCTCTTTAGTAAATGGGAGTTTTTATCACTTTTTACTTAAAAGCTCATTAGAAGTCTCTAAGTAGCTTAAAGCTACACGTTTGCAATGTCTTCATTCCTCCATTYTTAGGTTAACAAAACATTGAAAAGCAACAGCTCTGTCCTTTCTTGAAAAACATTTGACTTTAACTGGTTTCTTTCAAAAGATATTTTATTAATTAGTAAACAATTAGGGTAAGATAAAGTTTGTAAGCTGTGGCCGAAAAGCTGTTGCTTGAAACTTTTTGATGTACACAACTTTGGTCGCAAGATTATGCTCCTGCGCTATCCAGACATCAAGCTAACTATAAATTACGAAAATATGGACATTAAGCGACTCTTGTTCATAAAGAAAATTTTTCCGAAGAATAACTTCGGCTGCCAAAGAGATGAATGCCCTCAGATTTTTAGTAAAATTTCAGACTTTTCTACGACCACAATTTGTACTAAAAAACTTTCGAATAATCACGCAGTCAACTAAATTGTCTTTGATAGCAACCAATTGTAGATTAAGATCATCAATTTAGCCCTCTCAATTCTGGTAATTTGTGACAAATATAATCAACCCTTAAATTTACTTGTTTCTGCTTTATTCATATGAAACCAGTTTCCTATTTGGTTCTCAAATAATTCTCTAATATTTTTGAGCTTTCAAATAAAAGTAGCATGACAGATGCAAGGAAGATTGCGACGCTGCGATTATACAAACATTCTTCATGGCACGGCAGAGGGGTTGTGGAGAAACCAAAAGAAGCATGTACATACATATTCATGTATAGAAAATGGAAGATTATACAGACCCAATTGCAGAGCAACGACGACGCCGTCGAGCTTTGGATATGAAACAAGGAAGCAACAAAAGCAAGAAATAATGAAGCAGTCTGAATTCAGGCATAACTACAACAGGAGGTAAGCGGACTGAGCATAAGGTGGTAGCCAGCTAGCTGGATGACGACAGCAATAGCAGTCAGAAGGATCTAAGGAAGGATGCGTAGCAAACGACGAAGCTTGGTATATAAGTATCTATGTTTAACACATGAAAGCTGCTTGGTGGCTTTAACATAACAGTAGTGAAATAAGAGAACGCATTAAACTTAAGAAGATGTAGGTGCAGCAGGAGTGTGGTGTTGGCAAAATGTTGGGAATTACGACATGAATAAAAACGACTTGTGCTGAATATAAGCGGACGAACAGGGAGGGTAACGTATGCGACGAATATGAATGGTAATGCCAAGTTAGAAGTGTAAGGATAGCAGAGGGAAACATTTTCGTTAGTATTTGTGGCGCTAAGGACGAAGAAAGTAATGAACGGTATAGTAAGAACGGTTGGTTACACAAATGGGTGCATTCCACAAACAAGTTTCCTGGAAAAATTTCATAGAAATGGGAAGCATGAATAAACTGCCGTATATAGAGCTGTATTATAATTAAAAGCTCAAACTGAAATATGTGCTTGATCCTCAATCTTAGCAGAAGTGGAAGTACAAGTCCAAAAGCTTTAAATATTTTAAAGTTCTGATGACAAATGAAAGCTCATTAAATGATGCTTAAGCATAGCATCAAGAAGGTTTCCCTTGCAGTTCAATAAGGTGTTATTATTCGATCTTTAAAATTAATTCTTGATGCTAAGAGTTTTTGTAATTTTTTTAATAAACTTTCGATCATCCGACCATGCAAGAAATTAGGATGCCTCGAATAAATTAATACCCGAATCAAGTATCTACAAAAATTATGGAATTTCATTATTTCATAATGTTTGTACTGTCCCGTCATAACCTGATTAGGGCATATTAAGTGCCGAGAGTGGAGTCATGTTTAGAAGTTCACGCAAATGAGAAAAGTTCTCTGGATAACCAAAGATCATCAGTTTGAAGGCGAGTTAAAATGAGAAGACGAACCGTCCTTCTCCAGGCTTGTGCCCTGGATTTGGGACCCACCACTTATGAAATCGCCCTCAATGAAAACTAAACAACAGCCCGGTGTTGTAAACTCGGTTTCAACCGCTTAAACGGTGTCTACTAACACCTAGCAGGAAACTTCGGATACCTTAAAAAAAAAAGCATACAAATGATCAGTATGTCGAGCTGAGTCCATTAGCCATGTTCATCTGTATGCCCGCCAGTCCATTTGTCTGTATATAAGCGAAACTTTTGAGATATCGGTCCAAAATTTTGCACAAGTCTATTTTCAACAAAAAGGCAAAGGTTTTGTCTAAGGCAATGGTGGCATCTTCCAAGAAATTTATCACATCGAGGAAGGAATCTTTTGTATTAATTAAGAGATGATAATCTTAGCTTCGCTGTAACCAAAGTTAGTCTTTTTTCTTGTTTGTAAGAATGATGCAAGCATTCAGGCAACAGTAACAAGTTGGAATAAACGTTCGTTTGCAACTCGCTTCTTTTGTAAAAATGCACGACAGTAGTAACCTCAGGCCGTCGGCAGCATTTCTGCTGTAAAAAAGCGTCTAGCACTCGATTGAAGTGAGCTTTAAGAGCTTTTAGGATTCGTCACATCCTTCAAATAAGTGCAGGAGTGTTGGACGCAAATAGGAGTAGAAATTCAGTTTAGCAGATGGAAAGGTGTAAACTCCAATTATGAGGCTATATACAGTATTTGCTAGTCGACACTTTTCTGCGCAGTCCCGCTTTCTTTGGAGCACACCCTGTACATAATATAAGTCGGAAATGGTTCCTACGCTACCAACTAGCTGCTCGTTATTGCTAGCCCTACACTGAACAACGCTCTAAACAACAAACCAACATACCACCCATTCGCACGCCTGCAAGTCAGTAGCTTCGTATGCCCGAAGAGGCCGGTCGCTTTAGGTTTGGTCTTTGTCGAATGTCGGTCGGTGCATACACACACACACACACACACACACGAAGTTAAAAGTATATTGCGAATGTTGTTGGTGTATGTTGGCGTTGAAACCGTTGCTTCAGCTGTTGCTGGTGCTGCCTGATGCAGACTGACTGGCAGGCTGTTGATGCCGGATAGTGATGCTGTCGACCTCGCTAGCTTTGCCATGATTTAGCTCTCTACTTAAGACTCAACGTAAGCATCAGCTTGTTTGCTTTTTTTCCTTTACTTGTTATTTCGCATTTCATTTTGTGCTTGTCTCGAGTTTTTTTCTTTTTTCTTATTTTGCTTTCTTCAACCACTGTACCCTGGCATAACCTCAAAATGGGTGGTGACTCGACTCGACTCCGTATGTGTATCTGTGAGTGTGTGTGTATTAATGCTTTCATTCGCTTAGGGTTCGTTCGTTCGAGCGTTCTTTCGAGGCACACAACATAGTAAATGCGTAGAAACGTTGCCGTTATAACAAGAGGGGGTTCACCGCTCTCTCGGTTTGTATTATATTCGAAAAAAGACCAAAAAAAAAAAACGGTAAAATGTGCGATGGGAAAACGAAAATTAGAACTTGTACTCGTAGAGGGTGGCAATGTTGATTAAATTTCTTCTTACATCTAGTAAGGTGCTGTACACTAAAACACCAACAAAAACAAAAAAGAAATCTAACATTTCGAGTTGCAAGACCATGAGATCAACAAGCAGCACTACATTTAAATGAAACGAATGAAATGGAAGTACCAGCAGCAGCAACAACAACTACACAGATAATAACCAGAGAAATGGTGAAAGCTCGAATATGAAATAGAAGAAGAAGAAGAAAACCATAGAATATGGATCCTATGAGTTGATGATAAACATTTCCACCAACACCGACAACGAAGTTTGTACAATCACAGCGCCGCTGCAGGACCCAGCAACGTGTGGCATTGCTGAAGCACACAAGCACACCTAAAGCTCTCAAGCATGGACCTGCGTTCACTGGTGCGTTCGCTGAAGTGCTACAGCGGATTATTAAGAGAAAATAACGTTGAAGAATTCGTGGTAGCAAATCTATGCTGTATGATAACGAACACTGAAACTTTAGCGAAACTGAAACACCAGCGCGGTGAATAGCCGCCGCACACACTAATTTGTGCGAAAGCTCGCAAATGGCGCGTAAATCGCAGATCACACACGAACACGCACAGCCTCGCTCGCCGCTCCTTGAGCGCATAGAAAGTGAAACTTTAATGCGATTTAAGCTGTTGTGTTGCAAAGTTCCAAGTGTGCGGATTTTGGATGGCATACGAATTTTTGAAATCGTAACGGTGGTTTTTAGTGTGAACAATTTGGCTAATTCCGAAAGCTCATTTGGAGAAAATCTTAGAAATTAATTTTTCGATTCGTTTGAAATCGAAAATATTTTTTACATAACTTTTCAACGCTTTTGCGTTAAGATCCCTTTTCTGCCCTCTAATAAGGAAAAAAAGGTATTATTTTGAACATAGAGATTGTCACTATTTGACAAATATAAAGGTTGCCTCAATGAGAGTGCTGCAAAAATGTTTCGTTTTTTTAATAAAACAATCGATGTCATTACGTATGGAACTCGATTTCTTTTGCGTGGCTACCACGCGCACGCTTGCAGAGTTCCAGACACTGCACCCAATTTTCCATGGTTTTCAAGCATACTACATCGGCCGATACTGCTGCATTTTCACGTTCGATATTCGTACGAAGTTCATCAACCATAGGCCATAGATTTGACGTAGCGACACAGAAAATAGTCTAACGTCATCAAATAACACGATCGAGGCAGCCAATTGACTAGGTCATTTCGTGAGATAACACATTCACCAAACAAGGTTTTCAATAAATCGGTTGTGACATACGTTTTGTGGATTGTTGCGTTATCCTATTGGAACCACATGTTGTCCAAGTTCATATCTTTCAATTCTTTTTTTTTAAACAATATCTTTTTATTTATTGACTCTGCTTCTTGTTTTAAAAGCCTAACTATAAGTTATAAAATCTTAAATCTATTTAAAAACTAGACAAGCTCAAGCAAGTGTTTGAGCTGTTTTGGTGATACATTGCTCCTTAGTACACAGGCATATCTCTTCTTTTAAGAAGGAATGTACCAAAGCCTAATGCTGGGTTTGGGTGATCTCAATTTAAATTTGCAGCTCTTATCTTCATGCAAGTTATTTTACTAGATATATGTTTCTTCTATCTAGGTGAATCCCAAGATAAGTTAGTTCATTCGTTTGGGGTACTAAAATATTGTTAATTTTTACTGCCGGACATATTTTTGGTCTTAGTTGGCTTGCCATTCTTCGACAGATCTTAAGTGCTCGACTAGTATTCTTGATGCTATTGTCCGGCATTTGTTACGGCTCACTAAAGCTGTGTCATCAGCAAAAGTTTATGTCAATACATTATTAGCTGTTGGAAGATCTGCTGTATATATGATGTGTAGAGTTGGCCTAAAATACTGCCCTTTGGTACATCAGCCCTTATCTGCCGTTCATCAGATTTGAAATGTTCCACTTTTACCACAAATTGTCTATTTTTTAAATAAGACTCCAATGGTTTGTACAATTCTAAAGGTAGAATGGTTTTTATATAAAAGGCCTTCATGAACAGTACTCTCGGTGCTCAAATATTTTCCTTATTTCGGTAGTAATTCTATTTACTTGCTCTATCGTGCTATGTTTTTCACGAAATCCGAATTGATGCGTTGGTATTATATTATTTTCGTGGAGGAAGGGAGTCATCTTTGATAGAAACGTTGCCACTTTTTCAAATATTTTGCAGTGTTCTGCCCTAAAGACTGATTGGTCTGTATGAAGATGGCAGTGTTAAGTTTTTCCCAGGTTTATCTGTCAAGATAATCTGCGACTTTTTCCATGAATTAGGATAGTATCCGAGGTTAAGCATTGCACTGAAGAGCAAAGAGAGCACTTCTACAGTAATATTTGGTAACTCAATTATCATTTTTGGGGTAATATTATCATGTCCTGGTGACTTTTTTGTGTTAAGTTCTTTAATTATTCTAATAATTTCTAAATAAGGTGAAGTCTTAAAAGACTTAAGTGATTCGTTAACTGTGTTGGGTAAGATTGACAACCTAAAGTTGTTCTTTAGCAAATTGGGTTGTAATACTTTTTCTTGGTAATTTGCGAAACAATTAGCCTTTTCCTCGTCACTTCGAACCCAATTTCCACACATGTCTCGTATAGGCATGTTGGAGTCACTTGGTGGTTTCGTGGACTTTTGGGCTTTCCAAAGGGAGTTTTGCTTACTTGAATTTGGACACAGCTTCTTTATATACTTTTCAGTATTGATTTCTTTTTATTTATGTTCAGCTGATTTAAATTAAAGCTGAGTGGGGTAGCGATTTATTTGCAATTCTTGTCTTGCACGTCTTTTTTCATTTACAAGCTTTTCTATTTCTCTCTTAGAGATTTTTCTGAAACCAAGCGGCTAATAGCTTTTGTTGTTTGCTCTAAAGACTCAATTGTTGATAAGACAGGATGATTATGACAACCATAATTTGGACGTGGCGCTCTTAAAGTTGAGACCACTGACTCCGGATTTCAATAATAAATTTTAATAATTTTCATGCTGTTTTGGATCTTTATCATTCCATGATGAAATGGCCAATCATAATGAAGAGAAATCTCAAAAGAGCGAGGTTTTCAATTTAACATTTCAAAAACTGAGTGACAGAGAGAGAGGATTGACAGATGGACATAACTAGATAGGCTCAACTCGTCATGCTGAGTTATTTACTATACTTATATTTTATGGAATCTGCGACGTTCCTTTCTGGGAGCTTCGTGACAAAATATATTGATCATCATGTCAAAACTACTTCTCTTCTTCCTTATTTCTCTTTGATGAAACTACAAAAACATCAAATGGTCCATATTATCTTTTCAAAAATAAAGCTATTTTATTAAGTGGCTGCAACATAACGACCATCCAATTGTATATAATAAATTCTACCCTTTTTATGAAGTTATAAGTATAATAGTTGTGAAAATTTGTCAGGTTGAAGTATTTATGTGAGTTTGTGCACTTTCCATAAGTTAATAATGGATTGGGTACTATGGCTGACAGAATTGAAAGGCTGCACTGTAGGAATATATTAATATCGTGGGAACTTGAAAAAGACACGCAGTGATTTGTAGGATAGAGTAGCTTACAGAGGTTGATCTCAAATATAAATAAGTGATTATGTGCCTCTGAAGGATTAGAAAAACTTTCAGGAGCCTCATTGGAGTTCTTAGTCAATTTATTAGTGTAGCTAATATGGATAAATGCGGAACACTGAAGATTAATGAAAGATCTAGGAACTATTTGCCTTGGAAGAAGCCTATTTTCAACGTTCTTAAAGAATTGTGCAATAATTTTTTTAAATCGACTCAGTCCTATTACTTTCCGGACAAACCCTGTACATATATAGTATTCATGGTATACTCCTAACGTTATAAAAAACTGAGATTAACTGAGTCGGTCGCCTTCAAAAAACCTTATTAGAAGAATATTCAATTGGCGTTCTAAATAACAATACGTAATTATACAGTCGACTACTTATGATTTCCTACAGGGTTTATCCTCTATATACTATTTTTGGTACATATGCTTGCGACGATTAAATGCACTTACATAGATATTCGAAAAAATATGAACATGTGCACAATTTTCGGCAAATGAAAGCAAATGCGCAAACATGAAAGAAATTTGGGTAATCAAGAGGGAGGATAAAATGTTATTGCGTCGCAGGATTAACTAAAATTCAACACTTGCATTCACGTTCAGTGGTCCATTGTATAAATATATGCAGGGTATGTATGGCGCTTTGTTGTTATCTGAAGTCTTAAGGGTTGCATCGCAGGAAGACTGCAGCGTGACAAAGCAAAAACCTGCAGACTGCGCCCAAAAGTCGGCAACAAGTCGCTCAGCAGACACATATTTATGGCAACTACAAAGATATGTTCACAAAGTCCAGCCTTGGCTTTGGCGCGCATTCACGCGCGCACTGCTGAGTCATTAATCACGAACGCAAGTATTGCAGCCAACTTGGTGGTGTTGCCAAATGAGGGACCGGTGCGTTGATGAACCCGCCAGACGTGGCAAGACGCTCTACATGGTAGTGGGGTGGAGCAGCGAGTCTGGCGTAAAGATGAGGAGCTGCATGAAATGCCTTGAAACATGGCGTTCATAGTTCGCAGTTCACGCTTAAAGCCACGTGCAGGTGTTTTTGATATCAATGTAGTAACAAGAACTTATTTATATATATAGATACATATGTACATACATATATGCATGTAAGTAATTATAAAAGTAGTCATAACTGACCACGTTACTGTAAGTGAATTAAAAACTGGAGAGTTGCGTTGAGTTGAATAGAGTATTTTAAGCTCTCCAAATTTTACTAGAGAGGTAGGAATTTGTTGAAAGCGGTATATATATACAGGGTGGATCATACAATTGACCTTTGTGCTCAAAAATTAACTTTTCTTTCCATTGACAATTCTTTTCCGTCGAAAGTCAGGACATATAATCAATGTTTTAACGCCTGAAACTCTTTCCAAAAATTCCGACCGCCTCACAATAAACCTTGTCCCGTCGTCGTTCGATACTTATTAATTAGAATTTGGGGACCGCAGTCAAAGATTCGTAACCGAGTCAGTGGCACATCGACTTGTCAAGAAGCTCAAAAACGCAAGACTTCACCAATCAACTAAGACCAACTAAGTCCAACTAGTTTTCGAAACGAAGTCCTTCATCCAACAAGTGAAGGAACAAATGACCCTTTCTCAGTTTAAACTTTAGAGCTCTTCAGGACAACCATTTTGCTAGACTTTTTATACACCTTGCTACAGAGTATAATAGTTTTGTGCACCTAACTTTGTTTGTTTCGGCAAAACTTTATATATATGTGTATAAATGATTAGGGTGAAGAGGCGAGCCAGTGCAAATCTGGGTGACTTTCTGTCCGTCCGTCCGCCCGTCCGTACAAGCTTTAACTTGAATAAAAATTCAGATATCTTGATGAAACTTGGTACACATGTTCAATGGCAAAAAATTCCGAAAACTTTGTAGATGGATGTACTCGGACCACTGCCACGTCCACAAAACACAATTAAACGAAATTACACAAGGTGCCATAACATCGGAAAATGGGATCTCTCGACAGAAGCATGTTATAGAAAATCCAAAACCGACGGAATCTGCTATCAGGGTGTAAAATTGCAAAAGTTATGTGCAAAATGGGAGATCGGAAGTACTGTAGGAGCATGATGGGAGTACTAATTGGTTACGGTTTAGTTAATAACTACTAAAAATTATTTAAATCAATAACCAAATGCATTAGAGTCATTAACAGGAGAGTACAGAAGAGTTCAATGGGAGCTAGTGTCAAAATCGGACGATGAGCGTTGGACCACCCACTTTTAAGTCAAATCACCTATCTCGGAACTTGCTCCATCGATTTCAACCAAATTCGATACAATTCCTTTAATATACTTATGTTACAGTGCGAAAATTACGGAAAACCACCGAAGTAGATTCCATTGAATCCATTTTTAAATTCCATCTGATTATTTCACATTCAATATACAAATAAATATTTAGGACCCACTACGTAAAAAAACTCCCAAATACAAATAAAATACCATTTAATAAAGCGGAATAAAATTTTTCACTAACTGTGCCTTTATAATAAACCAATAACGACTAAAAATTGTCCAAATTGAGCTAAAACTGTGCAAATACCTAGGTACCGAATATCAGTATACCAGTATCTATAGTTGACTTTTTGCCGAAAATATTGGTAGATATAGATTTGGTGTAGATAATACTTTCTTAATAAAAGTTTGTCTGAATAGCAAAAATTGGTTGCTTCGGGTCAGTGCTTCCCTCAGCCCCCTCTTACCTCATATAAAGATTTCTGAGCTTCAAAAGGGTGTCTCTTTGTGCTCAAAATTTATAAAATCGGGGGAAGCTTTACTTTGTCCCAATATAACTAAAAATAGATTCTTCGAATATCCGACTGACTTTAATTGAACCCTCTCAATACATGTTTCAATATTGCCAACACTTGAAGGAATTATCAGGGCTCCATTAAGTGAAGGCTCAAGTGACTTCTCGCTTTTATACATAGTACTTCATAATTTATAACTTAGAACTCGAAAAGTATAAACATTTTACTGGAAGAAATCTTTTATTTCGACTTGTTTTTTTACGCTGGTTTAACAGGAATCCTACATATGAAGACTCTTACTAAAATTCAGAAAGTCCAATTGGATTGCGCCTGTACAATGGTTACAAAATTGTTCAATTTTATTACGAAAATTCCTGTTTTGTAAAGAATGTTTTTCGCTCAATTTATGGTCAAAATAATCGTCTTACTGAGCCTACTATTCGTAACACCATCACCCATATTGATACCCTGCATTCGCTATTGGATAATACCAAATCAACCAAGTCCAGTATGCAGTGAAGAAAATATAGCAGAAGTAGCTGCTGCACGAAGATCCTCGATTCGGCGCCGTTCGCAGCAACTCGGCTCTTGAAGAGTTCCAAGAAGATCCGAAGTTTTCGAACCAAATTTTCTTCAGCGATGGGCCCATTTCCGGTTATGTAAACAAGCAAAACTGTCACATTTGGGACGAAGAGCAGCCTGAAAAGATACAAGTGCTGGTTTATGGCCCTTTGTAATCATCGTTTCATATTTTTTCAAGAATGATGTCGGTGGAAACGTAGCCGTCAAAGGCGACTGTTATCGCGACATGTAACCAAATATTGGATGCCTGAACTTGAAATTCGTGATCTCGCCGACATTTGGTTTCAACAAGACCACTTCCCACACATCGCATCAATCAATGGATTTAATGAGAGAACAGATAATTTCACGTTTTAGGTCGGTTAATTGGCCAGCAAGATCGTGTGATATCACACAGTTTGACTTTTTTCTGTGGGGATGTGTAAAGTCTAATCTACAGTCTAAATACTCGAACGAGTCATCGCAAATTAGACTCAACGTAGGAGCTGAATCTGAGAACTAACCGCGGCCAACATTTGAAAGAGATAGTCTTCAAAAAATAAATGTTCTTTCGAATGATAATAAGTATTCGCTATCAATTTTGACTTTCTATTGGTTTCCCTTAAAAGTGATTATAGAGATCCTCTAAATGTGTCACCCTTTATATACCATATGTCCGTATCTGTTTACTCGCTAACATTATTTTTTATTCGGTCAAAAGGCCTTCACTTTCAATGATAACCTGTGGTCTATAAACATACAGACATAGATACATAAGTAAAAGTGCGCTTAGTTCAAGTATGCGTGATTCCATGCCTGACCTATTTACATTTCTATGCTTGAAATATATAGAAAAAACAGCTGAATCAAAAATTTGAAGAATTTTCCGCCGTCGGATATGGCAAACTGAGCAGACAATAACACAGAATCCCGCTCTGTATATACTCGTATATGTATGTACATATGTACAAATGCAAATACTCCTCCACGATTACATGAATGTCCTCATGCGTTACCACATGTCCTTCACTCTGATGCACGTGCAATAGACTGTGCATACACATACATACATGTGTTAACTTTGTGTGTACTCCACAATGGTAAGCCTTCTCAGCCGGCGCGCCGAAAACCGTCTGGCATTTCGCGTACGCAAATGCGTCGATTTGTTTGTGTTCCTGCACTTATTTCGCTTTTTCACTTATTGGCAATCGCCAACGCTCGTGACCGCCATACGAAGTAAGAGTAAGCGCACATTGCACCTGAGTGGCGAAGCAAAAGCGCCGCATTCTGGGTGCGTAGCCAAAATCTCCTACAAGCCAGGGTGTTCCTTGTCTGGCCAAACAGTCATGCATGCACTTATGGTTGGTGGCGTATATATGCTTGTGTGACGGGTTGTTTGCATGTCAATACCTGTTGGTGCCGTTATGTCAATGTCATGCAATAGAGAATCGCACACAGATTCCTTCCTATGTTTTTCTCTCAAATATGAGGAGTCGATTCAGCTATTTATATATACATAACATATGTCTGTATGTATGTATATAACTGTCTTTGTATATGGCTATATGGAACTAGGAGAATTTTGTAGGTTAGGAATTTATAAAAATGAAATGATTTTCGATATTTCACTTGTAGCAGTAACTTATGTACTCAAAAAGAAAGTAGAAATAACCGCCGGAACATCAACGTTTAGAAACCAGTTTTTGCTGAAAGCTCAGAAGTCTAGAATGCGTTCTAAGTTATAAGCAGTACTTTTATTTTAATAAGCAAAATCTCTTAGATCTTAGCTTGCTGAAGATGAGACAGTACAAATTTTCTTCGTATCTACACCAACTTCGGCTTTACTGATTGCCACATTCTTCTCGAAACCGTTGAAGCCGGTCGGCAAAATTTCTCGAGAACTATTCAACCGGTCTCCATGAAATTAGGTATAGATCTATGAGATAAAATTCTTAACGAGTTGGACGAAGAATACTTTTTTTTTTTAACTAATACTTGAAAAAAAATCGCGAAGTTTTCACTGAAATTTTAATTTTTTTTTGTAAAAATGTTTGCCAGAAATCCAAACGGACGGGTGTTGATGAATGACTTGTAAAATTTAATTCATTAAGAATTTTGTGAAAGACTTTTGCTGATTAAACTATGGTAAAAACAAACGCGCTCTTGACTACCATCAACGTCTACCGACGAGGGCTACGTCCAAAAAATAAATAGTAATAGCTGCTTGAAATCGATTGAATATTGGAGATCTCGCTGATAGTTTTGGAACAACATTTGACTCAGCCCACACCATTTGAAGAGTGTTTTTTGTCTCAAATGCGTCAAGTCTTGTTTTTTGTCAAAATCACTCAAATGCGCCATGTCATACTCAATAGGTACTTCGAGACTTTTTTGCCAAAATCTTGACTCATATTGATCCGCCACCACTGTATTCGCTCCGTGCGATTTCTGATTCAAAACCAAAGACGTATGAACAACAGAACAAATATGGAGAATTCACAGCATCGTCTTTTCGATCGTAGAGTAATCGAAGAAGATCTAAGGATTATACCGGAAAAAGACTGTTCGACTGTTCGAAGATTATAAAAGCTTTGACATAAGGGCTTTTTATAGGACGGTGATTACTTTGTAGGGAAGGATAAATAGAGAATTTGCATTCTGTAAGCAAACGTTTGACGGAATGAAAGTGCAACAGAAAAACTACAATAATTAATATCAATAAATATAAATATAGTGATGTGAAATTCATAAAATCATTGAAACCATTGGTCTAATCTAATCAACGCTGGTCTGGTTGGTTAGATTTTTTTAGCTTGTTTTCAGCTTTTTATTTATTTTTTTTTATTTTATTAAAGCTTACATAATAAACAAATTATTAAATAAACTAAAGTACGCAGCGCTAGCATCAAAGGCTTTCGGCTGAATTCAGCTTTTTAATTTACTCTACATGTCAACATGTTGTCTCAAAAGTTTCGAATCTGTTAAAGGAATATGTAAAGAATGCGCCTGAACAATTCTAACCTTCGTCCACGACAATCGGATCTACATATACCATATAAATACAACGGGTCCATCGGAAGCAAAAAAAAAATCATGAAAATTGTGAATATGGTGGTTGATCGATGATCAACTCTATCGGGACGAGTCATGCAAGAACGCATTTCATACCCAAAATACCCACCAAATGATTCGAACGGACTCCCAAGCGATGTCGAGCACTCTTGCCATCTCTCTTACATTCATATCTTTTACTTTTTTTTTAATATTTTCATCAATTAATGAGGTAAGTTCGTCCAACGTGTCTTCAACGATCTCTCGACCGTCTTTGATGGCTTCGTACCACTGGTAGGCTTATGTTTTTGATAAAATTTAAACACCGTAAACCTTATCTAATATTCACAACGATTCCGCAGTCGAATTTTTGTTAGTAGTAAAAAATTTGAGAAAAATTCTTTGTTCGATATTTTTATCCATTGCAAAAATAGTAACTAGAATGAGGTGTACCAACTTAATCAGCTGCTGTAAGCAAACTAGTTGACAGATCGCGCTCATATTTGACATAGTAATTAAAAACAGTTATATCAACTTAGCAAAATATATAAATTTTTTTTATGGTAAATGTTAACCAAAAAAATTTAAATTACAACTGTCAGTATTCTCTTGACATTTTTTATATTTTAACAACTGTAGCTGTTGTCGAAGGAATAGTCAAACCTGGTAGAATGGCGAGTCGAGCATTCAACTGACATACACCAAATAGACTGGCATGAATCTAGAAAGACAAAAGGTTATACTAATTTAATGATATATTAATCACTATGTTAAATGTTGTATGAGATTTTAGTTAGACGGCTTTTTTCAGAACAAAAACTAAGCGCGTTGAGCAATGACGAATCGAAAACGTATTCTGTTAGATACGTTATCGAAAAACTTTCACTGGGTAACGTTAGCATGGAGACTTACCAATGCGGCAACGGACGAGCTCATCGCTTCACAAATTGTGGGTTAAACAAGGTAAATATTGTACATTTATATAATATGTACATATGTTTGTATATACATTTCTAAACATATGTATGTGTGAACATACAACACAAATTCCAACGAACACATGACGGATATCGAAATTGTATGAATTTTTATTTATGCAGATTTCCGTGACGTAGTCACCGCAGACGAGTCATGGTCGCAGGTTGCCAAGCAAACACGTAAAAATATATACAGATCTAGACATGTACTCGTACGAGCCAGATTGTATTGTTTATGCCACATTTTAGACTAAGCCAAATGCGCGCACAGTGGCTAAAAAAAACAATACACAACAACAACAAAACACAAGCACAATGGGTGACAACGGAATGCATACCATGGAGTAGAGAGCAGCTAGACAACCACCCAGTTGAAGGGTATGCCACAGACACAACAACCACATGCATACATACGTAATTGTATCGGACCACAGGTGATGTCTGAGGCAGTGAAGCGGCGCAGCAGACTAGCATGCCCCATGTGATTTATGACATGCAAAAGCGCTTCTAAGCACACACACACTCAGACACACAAGCCTAAAATAAAATATTAATGCATGTTAGAGTAAATGGTTTTTGAATATTTTGCAAACGCTTTGTTGTTGTGCTACATACATACACACATATGTGTATTATTATTGCAGCTCTTGTTGGCTTATTTGCCTTCATGCGTGCTTGTTTGTTTGTATGCCTTATTTATTTACATTTTTTACGCTTATTCACAGACTGGGAGGGTACTATAGCCCACTACTCCCTCAAAATTCGATGCCAAACCTCATGCGCCAAGAAATGGTTGTAGACTTCGCAGATCATAATATATACGGACAACAACAACGGCGACGACCTTGAAAACTCCTTATTTCCTTTTTTTGTTTTTTTTTGCTACAGGCACTCACACATGCACAGGCATAAACGCACATGCATGTGTAGCGAGCCGTATCCCCCACTTGCGACAGTCCATCGGCGCGCACATTTTTAATGTGTTTATAAAGCGTCGTTAAAATGTGCGGAAAGAGAGGCAAAGAACACAAGAGAATAAGGCAGGTCCGGACAGACGTGCCGTGCCATCCATCATTAGTCAATACGTCGTTTAAGTTTTTTTTAGTTTTTTTCTGGATATTTTTGCGTTTGCATGAGAGTGTGTGTCAGAGAGTGTAAATATGAGTGTGTGTGTTTCCGCAAACACACTTGTCTAAGAAAGTGTTGAGGCATTTTAACTGTTCTCATGTCACATTGCCAACGTCTACCACAGTATTTACATAAACACAAACATGCAAAAGTAAGGGCATGTTGTTGTAGTGACGTAATTTTACCATTGAGACTTGTCGATTTGTCTGTTTGTTTGCCTGTCACAAGTGTCTGACTTCCGGCCGTAATGACAATCTGTCTGCCTACACGGATTTCTAACCTTTATTCGCTTGAGACGAAAAAAAACGAAACAATAACAATAAAAAGGCAGCAGAGTTGCCAAGTTGGAGTGAAGAAAAAAATTGATATTTGATACAGGATTTGTCCGGCAAGTAGTAAGTAGTAGTGAAATAGGACTGATTTTCTTCTGTCGCTACTGTATTTCGTGGTGTGTGCGCGCCGACTGGATTCGGTAGAGAGCGTTCCTAGCTAACGAACGAGCGGCTGGTCAGTTGTTTTCGAGCACCTGGAGAGTCAGGACCAACATTTTCGCGCGACGTGTTTCTGTGAGTGGTGCAAGTCGAAAATGCAGCGTTCGTTAGAGCAGAGGTAGGCGATTAAATTCTGTGTGAAACTCGGTAAATCTGCGACAGAGACGTTTGATATGCTCAAGCATGCTTACTCAGATCTTGCTGCAGCAAGAAGTGGTGTATTTTGGTGACACCAGGCCTGTTTTATGGTCGGGAAGAGGTCGCTGATTAATGAGAAAATCCAAAGTGAAAACTATGCTCATTGTCTTTCTTGACATCGAAAGCATCATCCACCATGAATTTTATCCTGCTGGACAAACCGTCAACGCCAAGTTTAACGTGCAAGTCTTCAAGAGACTCAAACGAGAGTCAATGGGTCCGACAAGACATCGGAGCTGATTGAAAGTTGCACGACGACAACGTCCCGGCTTACACCGCCTTTCTTGTGAACAGCTACGAAACCAAGACCGGCATGAAAACGCTACCGCAGCCGCCGCACAGCTCAGTTATTGCCACCGGACTTTTTTTTCTGTTTCCTTGCCTGAAAAAGCGGATGAAAAGAGATCCAAGCAGCATACACTTCGGCACTCAAGGCTATTCCTGAGAATGTCTTCCGTGACGCATTCAATGCTTGGAAGTTGCGCCGCAGCGACGCATTAGGGTCCTATTTTGAAAGTTGTTAAAGTATTGTAACGATTGGGTCAATAAACTTTTTAAATCGGCTAAGTCTTATTACTTTCTGTATAAACTCTGTATATCTAAAATTGTGAAATTCATTTTATTCGAATTAACGAATTTTAAGCCCACAAATTTTTCACTTACTTTGCAACCCTGTATTATGCTCCTTCTCATAAGCGGTGTAGCTTACACCACACTCCACTATTTAAACTCTTCACTATCGGCATCCATGTAATCAGCTGTCTCACTCTGTCTCACTCTCATAAATGTACGCTGCACCTTATAAATTTTATACGCTTGCTACATCTTGCGAGAGAGTATAATAGTTTTGTTCATCTATGTAATGGTTGTTTATATCACCTGAGAATAATCGAGTTACTTGACCGAATATGCACGTAAAGCAGGTCAAACAATTCAAGTCCCCAGATATCGAATATGTGCGCACTTGCTACCGAAAATATCAGTGAATCTGTCAGATATATTCTAGAAATGTGGATATATTCTAGAAATTTGGAAAACGGATTGAATGGGATCAATAATATTTTTAGCCCGCATATACCGAATATAAAGATTTTTGAACTTCCAGTTGACTTAATCGCATATATCGGCAAATGTGTAAGCTATTGTAAAACAAATTCAGGGAACCTGTGTTTCTAATAACGGGGCAGCATTGTCCCTAAAAGGGATGTAATCTGCTGAAGATTGTCCTTGACCTCATATAAATTACAAACTTTATTTCGCTGGTTTCGATTCTAACAAATTGCAAGAGCATGAATTGTTAAACCCGAACTTAGCCCTTCCTTACTTATTCTTTAAAATATTTTGCCATTGCGACGCGTAAACACGCCTCGCTCATTGCGCTTGCAGCGTTGATTTTAATAAAAGAGAAAGGATCTGCTGTTCAACGGCCACACATTCGGTCGATTTGTCGCTGCCATGCAAAGAATCACAGCTTTCGGGTAATTTTTCTGAATGGCTGGCTGGCCAGACGTGCCTCCTTTTCTCCATAACCTCTAACACACACATAAACATATCAACATTCGTACGTAGCCATATAGTTATGCGACTAAATGTAGATTATCCGTATCGCGGATGCTCGGAGTATTGTTGTCATAACAGCTGTTGTCTTCACTACTCGTAAGCATGTTGCCGGCGACCTACTCGCCGCTAATGGTATTTATACGCGACAGGGGAGTTTAAAAGTATACACTTTATAGCTTCACTCCTTTAGTGGCCTTTTGAATGGATGTACGAGTGGAGCACATGTTTCTGAGCACTTGTTGATTCGTCACAATGTCAACAATGTGTCTTTGAATTTCTCTCTAAGGATTCTTTGTTGTTATAGCGCCAAATAAATAACTTTGGAGAATACTGCGAGTTCACAGTGTTTGGCTGAATAAAAATCCGAAAGCATGTCGATTATGAAAACCTGTCTGCCGTAGAAATGGAAGTCTAAAACTACAAGGTCTTTAATTTCGCAGTGATGCGTTACTCCAAAATTAAAGGCGATTCAATAAGTATCCGCTACTCAGATAAAACAATTTATAGGCTTTACTATGCTGGTTCGGAATTCATCTATTGGGGAATAAATAGAAAGACTAACTCAGTCAGAGGAGCTTATGATAAAGCCGCTTCCATTCACCAAACAACAATATCCATAAAAAGAATTCGAGAATCCGGGAGACTTCACATTGTGTATTCAATATAGAGCATATATAATGTGGCTAGATAGACAATACCTTGTAGCATCTACATGAAATATTCGATATGTGCAGAATGGTGGAAATTAAGTTTTCAGAATCCAAGCCAAATAATGACTTGTCAGGTTTTGCACCAGTATGAAATCCTTTGAACTTTCATACGCTAACTGAGTATTTGATACCGAGGTAGGCAACTTACTTTTCCTGGCCAGATGATGACAGAATTGCCGAACTTTCCGCATAAAATATCGATTGTGGCGTGGGTTATGAGCTTAGCGTAACATTTTGTTGTAGTTAAGACCATTGAGATGAATATATGGCAACTAATTCCCGACCACACACCGCTATGGAGATTACTGTTGAGAGCAAAGACATGTTCAGCAGCGGTATTCTTCGTCGAATAAATTATTTTTCGATCGAAACCGGAACGGTTACGATGCTTTATATACATTTTCCTAGTATAACCAGCCACAGTGTTTGGTCGGACTGTATTGACGGATATATAGAGGTGTATGTGTACATTTGTCGCTTGTAAAAAGGTTTCACATTACACTCAATGCATTGGCGCTAATTTTAGGCTGTGCACATCGTAATTGTCCTGACTGGCATACAAGCTTATTTGTAGGTGTAGTATCTTCAAGTGAATATAGCTTGCTGTGTCAGCCTCCCAATTAAAATGGTGCGCCCATATACTCAACCGATGAATACCTTAATTGTGCTGGGTATGCTAACGGAAATGGTTTACAGTTTGAGTTAGTGAGAGTTCGGAGAGGCAATGCATAATTTAGCGTAGATTGTATTGCTCCCGAAAGTAATGTCATAGGAAGATTATATTTGTATAGCCACTAAGAATAAGATAGCGACAAAATAGGTAGTAATAATAAACTTGTAAAAGTTATAGAAAACGATATTGAAAGATTTTGAGGTAACTTCACATAATATCAACGAGAAAACGTTTCTTAAGAATTAAAGCGAAAGGACTCAGCAGCATGTGTCTCGCAGCGGAACTTACAACACCTTTACAGAGGGGTCGAAAATGACTAATGGAGTGGGAGCCGGAATCCATTGCTCGTCGTCTGGTTAACAAGTTTTCGGAATGCGGCAGTATCTTCCAGGCGGAAGCCTTTACGGTCAGAAAGGTGGCTAAGATAGCTAAGAACGCAGAAAACAACATAAAAAGGATAAATATATACGTCGATTGCCAGGCGGCAATGAAAGCAATAGTCTCACATCGCATTACGTCAGATAATGTCCTTAAAAGCAAGGGGGCAGTAGATGTCACGGCTGCATATATACTAGATAAGATATGCCAGAAATCGAAATAGCTAATGAACCTTTCGAAAGCGCTATGGTGAAAGGGATAAATGAAAAGCCTTAAAGACATTTACGAACACCAAGATCAAAGGCAAGTGCCCCGAAGAAAAACTAGCATGATTTTCTATCACAAGGTTTCAAAAGGACCGTATGACGGTTGTTGGCCTGCCTAGCATCACTTACGAACCGGGTATAAGTAACGACGATATATGTGTGCAGAAGAAAACAGTACAACGACAGAAACATTTACCGAACGTTAGAACACGTTTCGTTTTTATGATGCTTTTCTTCTCATACCAAACTTCAAATGAGTGCTATACTCAAATTGGTTTTCTGAAAAGGGAACTAGAAATCTGACAAAACAAACCTAGAATAAACATTTTGGAGCGGCTGTGAAGTAAATTGACTGAATAAATATCGTTCCGTTTCCACAACAGTTGGGACGAAACGGTCCGGGAGAAACAAATCTGAACAAAAGTCCTCGAAACTATATAAGAAATTGTCTGCAATGCTTTAACAATATCGGAATAAATATATATATTTTTGTCTATAGCTTTACAATTGACATCCCTATGTTCATTGAAGTTTATCAAAGGTTAATTTGGGTTACTCTGGTAGGCTAGTTTTGGTCCTTTGTGATACCACATGGAGTTTAGTACATAGCTCCAAAATCCTTTAGGACGCCTGCGCTTGATGCCAATTTTACCAGATTCTGTGGCCTCACTATTGATACCTCCAGTGTATCACAGATTTGGTACCCCAGCCGCTTATAGTGTCCGGTAGTTAGATTTCAGTACTCCTGTCCGCCATACTACTGCACAGTAGATCAGAATTGGTCTGACAATAACTGTGAGGGATGGAGAGAGACATTTGAATAAATCTTTCAGAGCACCATCAATGGGAAAGACTTTCAGGAAGCCGATTAACGGAACTTCTCAGCGTTGATATTCTAATGTTATTAGTTCCCGAGTTGCATTTGCTGAGAGTTTTTGCATGAACCATTCTATTTATATCCAAACAGCTGCTGAAATTATTTCTAGTCATGCATGAATAAAATTTTGTTTACCATATACTGTACACATATGTATAGATATATATATATCTATGGATATACTCTTCAGTGTGTATATACGTATGTACATACATATATGTAGTATATAATTAGTGCTGTCGTCTGTTGCTTGCATGAATCGCTGCTTCGTATAACAGAGTTCATTTGCATATTATTGCCTCGTGGCCACGCCAACATAAAGCATTTTAGTTGCAACAGAAATGGCAGCCAATCATTAAGTTACACATTTTATACGGTTTTGGAAATAAGAGTTAAAGATTTTATAACAAATATAGCATAAATTTCAATCAAGAAACCGAATAACATACTCGCATATGCGGAAGGTCTAAAGGCTCTGGGAGCCTTTGGAGCTCTACAACTGTGCAAGAAACTGTCTATGTTTGCTGCCATCGTGTAGAACCACAATTTATTTCGAAAAGCCATCTTAAATGACATTAGCTCTAAAGTCCTCTAAAATGTTCCAACTTCGTTTGAAGTCGTCTAAATAACTGTCTTTCGAGAAAGTAGAGAGAAAGTGGCTTTTCTACTGTGGTCTTCGTTGATATCTAAACGGTATGAATGCTGAGTTTGCTCCTAGACCAGAGAGCTTTGCCGTTTCTCTTGGAGATAATGCGATACTGAATTTTCAAAAGTAGTTTCGTTTAGCTTGCGCGGATGCGGGTGAATGTAAATTTTCGTTGAGTTAGGAAATTCTGAAATTATTTCAGTGTCAACCTTAAGTTAAAAGATATTGTATCCACATTTAACTAATAAGTTTATAGGATGAATTGCATTTGGAATTATATTGAGATCTCTTTTCACCTCTATGAATTTTCGAAAAGGTTGTCATCTAATCGTACTGCATTACTACTATTAGTAATAATAATTAACCAACTGATAACCTACCGCCTTCTCAGTGTTAAAGAAAGTTGAAATCCGGCAGGAAGTTTTTAAGCGTCAAGACCTAAATTAACGGGTGATATCCATTAATTAGGATGTTAAACTAACTACAAAGTCAGTTTTTAGCTAAGTAAAATAAAAAAAAATTGAAGTAAGTTTGAAGTAAGTAAGTTTGTAAGTTTTTGTTTAAGTTTCTGGCACTAACTGAGAAAACCCTTTCGTTTTATCACTTTTTTCCTTGAAAACCATTCAAATGTTAGTAGTCCAACTAGGCATCGGATCGTTTTAACTATTTAAAATTCAATTACGGTATTAACTAGCAGAATCTTCCTTTTGTCATCATGCGTTGAAGGCCGATGTAGGAGTCAATCACGTCAAACATGATGAACGCTACGCAAGATTTATCTCGAGAGTATCACAGTATAATAACAAGGAGCCAGTCGACCCCACTGCGGGTGAAAAAAAACCACAAATCGCATCTTCTTACCTAAATTTATTTTAAGGCGCGTAGATACATACATATACATATTTGCGTCAGTACTAAAATTAGTTATGAAATCAGCGTCAGGGCGGAAACCACTTTTATCACTTCGCACACATTATTATAAATAGTTTACGTATTTAACTGGTTAGTTTTGTTGATGTCTGACGTCGAGGAGCTCTATATTATGTATCCGCCTACAAAGTACATTAACAAAGTCATATGTGTAGTAATTAGTTAGAATTTGTCGGAACTGCCATTATCGCAGCACTGTAGCATCTATCTGCCATAGAAACTAAACGATCAAAACCAAGTGCTTGTATGGAAACGTGTTTTTCTATGACGAGATATCTTCAGGACAATTAATATGTGTTGTTGTCCATATCATTAGTGCACTCCCTGAAGAAATTGTTCAAATCGGACCACTATAGCATATAGCTGCCATACAACTGGTTTATCAAAATTTAGCCATTGTATGGAATACCTTTGTGTTTTACGAGATATCTGTACAAAATATGACATGGATTATTGTTAAAGGCAACGGAGTTATTTTCCAAGAAACTTTTCAGATCGGACTACTATAGCATATATGTAGCTGCCGTAAAAAGTGAACGTTCCAAGTCTAGTGCTTGTATGGAAAACTGTTTTCATTTGACGAGATATATTCACGAAATTTGGTATAGATTATTACGTAAGATAATGGAGCAACATCCGAAAAAATTGTTCAGATCGTCTGACTACAGCATATAGCGGCCATACAAATTTAACTATCAAAATCAAATTTTTGTATGGAATGTTTTGTATTTTGTGAGGTTTCATTGCAGGCGAAGTTAACATATTTTATTTAAGCATTGAAGTCCTCATCAATTTATGTCGTTAGAACTCGGTTAAGTTCCATCAAAACTTCTACATTTTGCATTCCATGGCTGTCAATCTTGCCATTGCAAATACAACTGTGCCGAGCAGAAAATTATAGCTCCAACTGCAGCCTGCCGTTTAATATCACTCCATCATACCAAAACATACTCGATTACAAGCCCAACACACACATACATACACACACGCAAAGCTACAAATTCGAAATGAATGCTCGCCAACAGCAATACTACGTTCCTGGAAACACAGTTGAGTGTAGTCGCTGCGTTTCACCTTTATAAACCGTTACAAAACAGTTACATAAAAACGTATGCACATACACATGTGTAATGTACATAAATATGTATATTATTGTATATATACATGGCTATGTTTGTATGTTACATCTGCCATTATTAAAGTTGTTGTTGTTTCTATTATTATTATTGTGTTTAATGCGTGTTGTTGCTATTGTTGCCTGTTAAGGGTGTTTCTACCACGTCTCATTGTCATTGTTGCAACAACAATAGTAACAAATATATGCACCGAAGTACGTACAACAGCAACGACAACAACTTACGGCACACACACTCTCAAACATAGCGCGCTGTTATAAGCGCACAAACTCAAAGCTACATTGCCATTAAGTAGATATATATACATGTATGTATGTTCGTATATATATATATATATATTTATTTATAAGTATGTATATTTACATGCATGCATACACACACATTTATATGTGTAAGCCTACATTTATAAATGCCACATATACATATATTCCATGCCACAAGCGACTTCAGTGGCAGCGACACGACGAATTGTTGGCTGACAGACGAAACGACACTTCGACGAAACGAACGGCAGAGTCAAAAATATTCCGACGTCGGGTATTAGTATTCGGATTTTATTCGTTTGAGGGAGAATGAAATTCTGGCATTAAATATTTGTAGCAACATTAGGATGATTATAATTTTGGTTCTTTAACTAATTTTGAATTTTTATGAAATAACAAGAAAAAACGTTAATTTTGGCAGCACTGAAGCTATAATATCCTTCACAAGTACAAACATTTTTCTTACAAGAATTTGATTCAGTTTGTACGGCAGTTATATGCTATAGAGAGTCGATCTGAACAATTTTTTCGGAGATTACAGCGTTGTCTTTAGTAATAATTCATACTCAATTTCGTGAAGTTATCTCTTCAAATGAAAAAGTTTTCCATATAGTTTTACTGCATCGATAATACCAGCAAATGAGCAGCTGATTGGAGAGATAAAGTCGTGTACAAAATTGCACTTCGTCACTGCAAAAGCGGAGACTCCTTTACTTTGCTGTTTATAAATTGGAAAAAAAAAAATTATTATTATATAAGCAGGTTAATGCCAGTGATCTTCTATTAAATATATAATAAAATATGTTACATTATTGTCATAATTGCTTTTTTTCTATTTCTTTTCATTCTGTAGGCTAACCCTAATATCGATTTCTGCTTGGCGGTATGAGAAATACTCGTGCTCCATGTCGTATACGTAATATTCAGCAACTCTATGCTGGATACTCATACACTGACATACGGGTATATACTACATATCATTGTAACTAGAGCTATCTTGTAGGAAATACTAATAATTCCTTCACAATAAATTTTTTATAAAATTAATAGACTGCTTGAAAGCAACATTTGCGAGGATTTACGCTGCCTATTGAATGATGATGATCGGATATGACATCCGAACTGTATTGGACGGCGTACTAAAAATAACAACTGTTCGTACTTTAAACTCTTTTTACCTATTAATGAATTGAAAATAGAATCAGAATAAAATGAAATGTAAAAATACAGCGATTTCTCTGAAAGTAGTAGGCCATTTTTAGGCGCTTACGCTTTTTCTATTGCCTTCAGTGCGATCTAAGAAATTCGATCATAAAAATTGTAGAAAATATGCCATTTTAAATTGATTGACGTCGAATCGACCAACCCCAAATCGCGAACTTTAAACGACCTTTTCTTGGAACACGTCAAATTAGAGTAAGGAATTACGGAAAAAGTGGTAAACTGATTTTCTTTAAAGGGTATAAAAAAGTACACTTTATACATTACGGACATAAAGAAAAAGTTGTAGATCATTTATGACTTTATGTTCGAAATTATTTATTTAAATCTTTTATGTTTAAGTTTAAAATTTTCTGAATATCGTGGTCTTCTTCTTATTTGGCTTGACATTACAACCGTGAATACAAAATTTTGCTAGTTGACTCTAACATAAGCCGGGTCACGCCAGATTTAGATAGATACAAAGAGCACACAGGTCGTTATGCACTTGATCCTACCACTGAATGGACGCCTTTGCTTTCGTTGCCCACATATTGTACTAAAATCGTACCTGAGAATGGCATAGCCTAAACAGGACGTTAGATGAATTAATATGCGCTTAATTGTCCTCGACATTTATCACTCACACTGACGTCTTCAAAAACCTTGTGGAGAACGGTTCTCTGGAATGCTCTAAGTGTTTTCTCATCTCTGTTTGTTAAAGTCCTTGTCACTACACAGTATAATAGGACGATAATAATGAGAGACTTATAAGTCATTTTTAATTTTTGCCTACTAATCCCAGAGTAGTACCTGTTGGCAAGCGTTATCCTATGTTTGATCGCCAGGCTTAGATAATTGGTGGAATTAATGTATATGTTAATAATTTAATGGTAAAGTATGTAGTTCAAACGACATAGTCTGTCTAGGATAAAATCACTGACCTATTGTTTAAGGCATAAAAAATGGAGCTTTTAGTATTTAGCTGCTTTGTGTCAGTTGATGGCCGAGTCTCTCTTAATACTATTGTATTACGGATGCCCTAACGATGTAAGAGGAAAAAGCGAGTTATTGTGGATAAAAGTTGACTGCATAAAAAAATTCTATTTCAATGTACAAACACAATCAAAATTTTCTTATTTCATTTTCCATCAAGGATAAAGTATTGCCGTCTTGCATCAACTCCCAAGTCGGTCTTTCTACAAATGCAACGAAGTAACTGACTCATGCAGAGTGATTCGCTGCATCCGATTTCCTGCAGGGCCACTCCTCATCATCCACAGCGCACTCTCATTTGTTTGTACATATACATACATAATACTTTCAATACGAAACTGCTCAAGTCGATTTTAAATATAATTGAGTTCTTAGTTGATACCCAAATACAATATTGAAATAGGTAACTCGGCGTTTTTCAACATTTAGTTGAAAGGTCAAATATTTCTAACGAAGTAGGTGGCATTCTGATATATTGCATTCTAGTCCTCATTTTCATATTTTATTCAAAACCTCACAAAATGTTTTTCAGTTATTATGCAAATGTTTTTATGTTTTTGCTTACATTCTTGTGTTTCATCTAAAATTTGTATGGAGAGAAAACGTTTCATCAGCTACAACTTATACCTGAACCGAATTTGGTTCTTCATGTGGACTACGTGCGTTGTACATACGTAGAAAGTCTATATATTCGATATAGTTCTAAAAGATATCCCAAAGAAAGATTTTATTCGTTCCAAGCGCAAATGTGCACCACTATAAAGGTAATATGCTCTCTCAGTTTTAGTAAAATAACGGAAAAAGTCAGCAAGAAGTTCGAAAATCTTTATATTAGGTACATATATTGGGGCTAATGGAAGTGTTGACCCGATTCAATCCATACGGACATATAGTGCTTCTATCAGGAAAAGATTCTATGTGAATTTTATATCTCACACATTGACCGATATTTTCGATAAAAATTTTAGTTCGATTTACTTAATTTTTGTCATAAGACACATCGCAAATCTATGTCAATGGCGACCGTTATCGCGCCATAATAGCCGATTATATGATGTCTGAAATCTGAAATTGAAGCTCGTGATCTCTTCGACATTTGGTTTCAACAAGATGGCGCCTCATTCCACAAATCTCATCAATCAATGGATTTATTGAGAGGACACTTCGGTGAGCAGATATTTTCACGTTTTGGGCAAGTCGATAGGCTACCAAGATCGTGTAATATCATACCGTTAGACTTTTTTCTTTTGTTTTTTGGTTTTTTCTTTAATAGGAAATCTCGAAATGGATAACTCTCTAATAATAATTTAAATATTTTTTAGTTACAAATATTCGATTAATCGGTTTCGCATTTGCAGGGTTCGGATATTTTGCCGCATAACGTGTTCATGTTTCTCTATAAATTTATTACTTCATGTATAACAGTTATAATTATCCAACGATCAAAAGAACACACATCTTCTGATAATATATTTATGTAAGTATATGTATATATAAATATTAAGCAAATATAACTTACTTTTAGTCAAACCTTTGGCATTATAATTGCTATTGAAATGAATAGACAGCAGCTGTGCTACAATAAATATTATCTATACACTTATAGGTATAGTCATATAACTGGACTTATGTAAATATTTATATAAATATGTAATACCGTTATTAACTCAGCAAGGTTTTGACGCTTAACTCTTTGTTTCATCATACATTAATATGTATATATGATCTATCTTTCTTCTATATCTACATATATAAGTACAGCTATAGCTTATACGTATATATATATTCTGATATACATATATACATGTACACACGATTATACACTACGGATACGTTAACCTTCTTCTCTCTTTTACAATTTAACACACCTATATACATTTCATAAAAACAACAATAGTAACAGCGACAATTTGGTGATTTCGTGAATTCGTGCGGGTGACGACTAACTGACTGATTTCCTGACTGTCACATTACCTGAATTGAATGTAGGCTTTTTGGTTAGCACAACAAAAATTCATTGGTCGATGTTGGAAAATAGTCTTGTGGTCAGCCATTTTATGGACGAGTATATACATGTACAATGCATAGATAATATGCTTATTTGCCACATACATATATGATAAATATGTTTGAGCATATACCTACTATGTATGTATATATGTATGCAAATTTTACGTGTATGTAGATATGAGCAATTTACATGATTTTAGCTGATTTAGTTTGTGGCTTTAATTGCGTATGTAGTGGCAAGCATTTATGTCAAAATATACAAATATTCACTGGCATCTATTTATTTTAAGTTTTTATGTACAAATGTTAGTACTTATACAACTTTGTTGTCCAGTACTTACTTACTGTTTATATAGTTCTTCTTCCAAAATTCATTGGCCATTCCTCAGCCCTAGAGAGTACTGCAATATTGTTATTTTGAAAGCTGAAAACGAATACAAGGCATTCCAAATCCTTGCCGAAATAGCACTATAAGGCCGTACAGCATTTATAAAAAAAAAAATAAAAACATTCTAACTATAAGCCAAAGCATTTTTTATCAGAAACTTTTTAAGGAAAGTTTGTAACGGCTAGGAGGAATAAGGTGTTGCATATAAAACAGATAAGTTTATTCGGAGTTAATTTGATAATACAATGTTCTCACATAACTTCATTTGTGTGGCTTGTGAAATGGCTGGAAGCTGTTAAATGTAAAAAAAAAAACATTCCTTAAGAATATCCAATTGAACTCGTAATGCCAAAACTTTTAAAATAACCATCCAGGATATGGTGAACCCGATTCCCTAACCGATCGCGATGAAGCGGACGTTTCATTGCCGTTTCATTACCCGTCTGAAGAACAATAAAGTGGCGGAGGCCAATGCATTGCCGGCCGAGCTCTTCAAATACGTAGGCGAAGAACTGATAAGTAGCATGCTTCTTTGTAGAATATGGGCGAATGAAAGCATTCCCAAAAGCATTGCTCTGCCCAATCCACAAAAAAGGAGACCCCACAAGCTGTGCCAACTATCGCGGAATAAGCCTTCTCAACGAGCATATTGTGTGAAAGACTGAAGCCCACCGTCAACAAACTGAAAGAACAACTGACCATATATTCACTATGCACCAAATCTTGGAAAACCACTTGAAAAGAGAATCGACACACACCACCTTTTCGTCGATTTCAAAGCTGCTTTTGACAGCATGTTTTGACATTATGTGTGAGTTTGCAAAGCTAAAATGGCTATGTAAACTGATGTCAAGTAATATTAAAAGCTCCGTCAGGATCGGGAAGAACCTCTATCGTGTGACTTATTCAATCTACTGCTGGAGAAAGTAATTCGAGCTACGGAGCAAAATCAGGAAGGCACAATTCACCACTTGAAAATGTGCTTCATATCATTCGTCTATCAACATCTGTTCAAAGGATCACGTCGACCAGGTTAAAGAAACAGTACTTAAAAATCGTTGCGTTGGCATTAGAGAGATAACAGAATATCTTTTATCGGTCGATTCAACACATTTCGCTGAGTGTTTTGAATATGAGGCATGTTAATAATAGGCTCGTACTAAGAGACTTTTTGCAAAACCCACGTGCAGTAGAAGTCGCAGAAGAGATACTTGCCAAGATAGCTGAGAACTCAACTCTCATCAAAGTTATCAGTCATGATTGTGAGACGTGGGTTTATGCGTGGGCCGCCGAGACGGTCCAACATTTGACCAACTGACCAACTGAATCCATAGATACTATGTAGCATGGTTTAACAAAATAAACGAAAGGACGTTATTTGGCGTAGTTAAGTTGCTTTCGATCTATGATATGAAGTTTTCAGATATGGATTTTCAACTTTGTCATAAATGAAGTTCTTTTCCTGGAAACCATATTCACACTGTTCAAGTCCATATTGTTGAAATTTGTGATGAGAAGGAATAAATTGCAGTTATGTCAGCTCTGTCGATGTGTTGAACTTTCAGTGCTAAGCTTGCTGTATACGAAAATAGATATATATTTATATGAGTATATACACTGTGACAAAAAAGCACACGGAAATTGTAAATAACTTCCCCGCGCAAATGATATTTCAATCAAATATATGTTGTTGGTAGGTCTGGCCTTAAATTTTGTGTGCATAATTGTTGCGTATTTCGGAAAAGGCTCACAATGATTAAGTTTTATACAACAAAAAAACACAAGCGTACGAGTCGTACAAAACCCTCAAAGACGGTTGAAAGATCATTGAAGACAAGAGAGCTCGAGATCTCCTGAGAGTCCGAATGAATTTGGTAGATATTTGGCCAAATTGAGGCGTTTGTGTGAGAACATCCGACGAAAGCGCCTGGAATTGTGGAATTGTAGATTTTCCACGATGATAAAGCACCATCGCATCGATCCACGTTTGTGACCGAATTCAAAGCCCAATGAATACCATCGATCCATCAGATTTGGCTCCGTGTGATTTCTTCTTATTCCCCTTGCCTTTCGTGGAACCCGTTTTCAGTCGATCGAAGAGATGAAACTTAAATTCACTGAAGGAGCTGAAAGCCATCCCAAAAAGTGCTTCAGAAAAGGGGACTATTTTGAGGGTGACAAAATTTATTTATTTATTTATTTAGTTAAGTCTATGAACATTAATTCTTRCAGACTAATGGAAAGTTAGGATACTAAATAGRTTTCTAAAATAATTCAAATAAAAGTACATAAGTAKAKAAATTAAACTAAAAAACAGAATTTAGGGTATTAATGAAGGATACCCTAGAGTGAGAAAAATCAAGAAGAACTTTTTCGGAGATCGATAAATAAATTAAATATTTCGCCTTTTATTTAAAAGTAAAAGTCGAGGTACTCTTAGGACACAATGTATGTAGCTAAGATTACATGCATGTTTTTGAAATTCACTTTTTATATACACACACATAAGTACAAATAAATCAAATATGATACAAATACATGTACAAACTATGCACATACATATACATGCAATCAGTAAATTAGTTATTATCAAAGCGAAATACATAGTGCATACAGGCCAACTAGCTAGCTGCTGGTATTAACTACAACACACTAACCACAGCACAATTTTTCAACCCGCAGTTACTTACAAACGCGAAAATACTATGTACATACATATATACATACTTGCATGTTTATATTCCACAGCCGCAAAAAATCATTGGGAGACTTTAGTGCATAACAATTCAAGGTAAAAAAAAAAAAATTTTTTTTACTGCAATTTTACTATTCAACACTAAATGAGTATAGTGTTGCCAGATTTTAAAAAATATAAAAAAATTATATATAAAATTTTTAGAAAATACCAAAGTGGCAACCTTGCGCGCTTGTGCTATAAAAATCACAACAACTCAAGCGATCATAACAAAGTGATTTACAACAACAAAATTGTGCAGCACGGCTAAAACCAGCTGAACAACTACTAAGTATTTACCTGTCATACGGCAACAAACTAACAAGCAACCAGGAATGTTGGCAATAAATACACACATACAACCACAAAGAATATCTAAGACGCCAGTTGCTTGAGAAAACTCGAAAACTCGTATGTTGTTTCGCAGCAGTGTTGAACACTTTGGATTGGTGGCAGGTGAGCAAATTTGTGCTGTTGCAAATAGCAATGCCCCGTAAAACAATAACAATGAAGGTGGTATTAGCGGAAAATTAGCTTAAAATCCTAATTAAGAAGTTTCGACAGAAGACATCTTAGTAGAGATGGTAGTGCTTAAGGAACCTCATACTAATAATTTTCATTTCTTTTCATCTTCTTTGCCTTTTCTGTCCCAACATTATGGTATCCGATCTTCAGATAGAGGGTGAAAATATTGTTACGTTTACAACAAAAAATTTACAAAAATGTTGCAAAAATAATTTTGACAAAGCATTCATCTATTTATTATTACGTCATATATCGCGCTTAGGTTAAGTTTGTTTAGATAACTGATCCCACTGCCTGGCGGGGGGAACACATTTAGACTGTTACATATTGTTCTTTGTGAAGCCAGACGAGTAACTCCTGTGATTTTTTATCAGCTATCGCAAAATACGTCCTGAACCTACCTCAAATCTACTTAGGCGTTTTATTTCTATTTCCACTATTTCACATGGATGTTGAAGAAGAGTTGAGATGAGATCTAACAGTTCAACGAAGTTCCTATCCGTTTCCATTACGCATTTGCTGAGACTGAAGCAACTGTCACAGCAAGCTCTTCAGCCTTAGAGTTTCCAGCAATACCACTGTGAACATGCAGCCGTGTCAGTCTGATCACTAGTGTTGAGCGCACAGTCAGCGAAATCAAATCGCACCCTACTATGGGAGTGGATAGTCACTACTCTGAAGAAGTCTGCCCTCCGAAGCAGTATATCTACAGCTATCTTTATGGCAGTCATCTACGCCAGGAAGACGCTGCAGTGGTTCAGAAGACAAAAACTAGAGTTGATGGAAATTCCTTGGCAGTGTACTCCTCCACCAGTATTCAAGCTCAACGCCCCTGTCTTCTAGCGAGTTCTACCCTCCTTCGAAGGTATTATATTTGTGCAGCAAAAAGACAGGCAGGGTTGGGCTCATCGGTCTGGTAATCCTATTTTGTTAGGAGATCAAGTGTGCCATAGTGCTCAAGCTCGCAGTCATCTAAGTACCTAGATTATCTGAGTTTGAGGGCAGCTTTCGCGGCATACTGATGAGAGCTGTCCGTTGAACACACCAACATTTTATCGAGAGTGTAGTTTATTCCAGCCCTTCCCAAATACAAAAATTGTGTATAACATTATAGGCTTAACTATTGTTTTATAAATTATTGGCTCAAATTTTGGATAATACATCAGCTGACTCGTTTCATAAAAAATTTTGACATCCTCGACCATCTTTTTGACAACACCCCCATAACACGAAGATTTTCGAAGACTGTTTTTAATTAACTTTTTTTGCTGTTATCGCCAGTAACAGTGGTGCATTAAAAACACTCCCAAAGCAGGTTTTCGATGACTTCACGACCTTCACTAAATGCCTTGTTTCACTCGTATACTTGTGTTGGTGATGAAGTAGATTCGCTAAAACACGTCAGTAAAATTTTTAACGATCCATAACCGTGATTTCAGTGGAAAGACAAAATTACAAGTAAACTCATTGTCAATTTTCTTTTGTCATAGTAAAAATCGACAGACAAAATGTTCAGAATTGGCATATAGAGATCAAAAAATCTTAAAAAATTGGCGCCCGGGATGTAAATGGACCAGTTTGGTTTACATTTAACCTTGAGTTTATATACTCAACATTTTAACTGAAAATTCTGACTCGAAATTCATAAAAATCCTTGAAAAAACGCTAAGCTACACTTATTTCTCCTCCTTAAAAGATGCAAATACACTGTACCTGATTAGGAAAATGTTCCTATATTACTGACATACAGTATACAGGGTCTGTCGGGAAAGTAAAAGGACTGAGTCGATTTAAAAAAATTTATTGAACCAATCGTTACAATTCTTAAAAATTTTCAAAATAGGCTTCGCAATTTCTGGTCGCCAGTGAGCATTTTTGGGACCATCTTCCCACTCACCTTGAGCATGTTTAAGTGCTCCTTCACAATGTTATGAACCAAAAATTTTGTTAAATTTAACGTTTGGGCAATTAAACGAATACTTAATCGACGGTCTGAGTTCAAAACTTTGCGCACACGAGTCACATTGTCGGTGTCAGCACGGTTTTCACCAGCAATCTCTTTCCGGCCCCCCAAAAAGACCTGGTGCCACCGAAACACACTAATTCTTGCTAAAGCAACATGTGGGTAAGGGTGCTTGGTCATATCAAACGTCTCTGTCGCAGATTTATCGAGTTTCACACAAAATTTTAATCGACTACCTCTGCTCTAATGAACGCTGCATTTTCGGCTTGCACCACTTTGCGCGACTCTCCAGACGCACGGAGACAACTAACCAGCCACTCGTTCGTTAACTATAAACGCCCTTTGCCGAATCCAGTCGGTACGCGCCCGATCCGAATTACAGTTGCGGCGAAAGAAAATCAGTCCTATTACTTTCCTTTTCAAAGAAAATATACCCTAAAGTTAGTTGTTGCCTCATCAGCAAAAGCACATATTTTATATTTCTTGATTACAGCTGGACTTCAGAAAGATTTTTGAGAGTATTTCCAGAACTTTCAATTAACTTGAAAATTTACCGATGGACACTTAAAATCTACAAACAAAAGTCGGGCATTAATTTGTGTATTTACTCACACTCACACATAAGTCTTTATTTCATCACAATATTCAAAAGTTCTAATTTAAAGCTTATGTACATATGTATGTCAGAGTTGCATTTCTCTCGTACATAAGGCTCAAACAAAAAATTCGCTTAATATATACGAGGGTAGTTTTATATGTCAGTGGTTCACACTCTCAAAAGTTCTTAATATTTTTGTAAACGAGGACGATTCATCAACTCACTATAATATTCAAGAAACCAACGAACAAGCAATTGAGCTAGTATGCCTAACTAGACATATCTATCCATATCGGAAACAGTTAAAGCGAAGTAATGAAAACAGTCGTCGGGACAATGAGTGATTTACATCGCCTATTTTAAAGCGGTGAAATTTCGAACTGTCGAAATAAAAAAGGACCTCTTTATTCCAAAACTCAAGAAAATGCTTTAAAGTTATTCTATCAACTTTTCTCGTATTAATTTGACCGTAAATATATTATATACTCCGCTTATTTTGTTCAATAGTTCATGTAAATATGCGCATAGTATATAAGATTATATTTTTCTACATACATACATACATACATACATATGTACTTTCATTTAGTACATTGATGCCAATAGTTATAACATATTAATACTTACGAAACAGATAAATGACACATAACATTTTACACGAATGAGCACATAAATTCATATGCAACATATCTATTAGTATTGGTATTAAGGATCTTTAATACTGAGTTGCATGATCCCGAATACAGAAACAATTTTAATATGAAGACTTCGCTCCAAAGTTTTTATCAAACTATTCCCATCAGTCGAATCTTTGTTAATGGAACAGACTCACTTTTTAAGTGCACAAGGATTGTTTACTACAGACTTTTTCTCAAAATTATTTGCAGATTCTTCTTTGCCGACAAAACAACAAAAGCACTCAAACTCAGCAAGGTCTGGCTGCTTGGAAGTCTTTAGATCGTAATTATTTCAAGCTTGGTCTACATTACAGATTACTGGGACGCGGAGCTAGCTCCTGAAGAGATGGGGGTTATTTTCGGAGGGGGTATCTTCAAAAGATACAGCATATGCGATTCCTATTGTCCGCTAAGGATGCACCGCTTTCGGTATCACGCCGAACTTTACGCCTACGTAGTAAACCCTTGACTCCGGGTGCTTTAACTTGTATTTGAACCTGCAGGACCACCGTTACCGTTACTTCGTAGGTGGGCAAGAATGGCTGTTCACAAACTCCCTGCGGGATTATTCAGCTGGTCTTAAGCTTCTCCGCTGCTGTTCTCTTATCCTGAATTCTTGAATCGCTATTGCAACGCAATTTTTCATTTTCGAGACATGAGGGAGGTAGAGCGAGGCTTCTGGAGTAGAAAGCAATAAGCTCCTTCATTGATAGTTCGAAACCCAGTTGGAAAAAGTAAAGGTGTACTTATAACGCTCATATCATTATAACTTTCTTCGAAGTTACAATAAGTTCTCTCTTATGATCCGTTGTGGGACGTTTCAGCCTTACTTAAGCTCAGCAATCACAACTAGCTCTTACACGAATGCAAGAAGTTTTGTTCGTCACAAAACACAATAAACTAAAGAGTTCCATTCGTTTGAGTTCACATCTTCATAGAGTAAGTGTGAAAGACCTTGTATCTCGATTTTTCAGGCATGCGTGAGAATTATACGGTATAAAGTTAGTTGCTGTAGAAGAACTGTTTGATATTGTTTCTACCAAAGATAAGACACAGCTAATCTTTATATGTCTTAAAAATCACAAATTTAATGATCTCATATCGAGATCAATAAAATTTCGAGACTGTTACGGCAATCAAGGCCAAAGAATTATCTTATTGGATACCGCTTTATTTCTAGCTTAATCGATTTTCTTTTGCTTACAAACGGAATTGCGAATTCGGGATTCATACATATTTCGGGATTGGATGTGTCAATGATGAAGAAAAACATATGTATGTGAATATTTATTTAAGCATATATAATCGTATGTATACACGTGTAGCACAGCTGAAAGCACTTTTTCATAGTGTGAGTTATGCAATAAAGGCGTCAAAGTACAGCCGGTGAATTTAAAATTTAAATCTTTAATACGCGCTGCATGTGAACATGTTTTATTAAAGCGAAATTGTGAATGTGAAATTTCTTACAATTACCGCCTACATTTAAGGTCAAAGCAAAAAGCTCTAATACGATTACAAATGGCCGGAAAATAAATACTATTCGAAATTCATTGCAAATTTTATTTTTACTATTTTGCCGTATTTATCTGAAATATTAATTTATTTTCTTTTGAGCAATTTATATACACACTAATGTACAAAATACGAGAATCTATTCAAATTCCTGAATAAACGTTCGTACATTATTGCCAAAATAGCATTGTCGGCAAGGAATGGGAAGTAAGAACATGCACCGAAGAATCAGCAACACTTATACGGCTGTGTAAACTGACGTTGAACCCTGCCAAACGATACGTCAGGATCGGGAAGAACCTTTGATACGAAACGAGGTTTCAAACACTGCCAGGGTTTTAATGGAACGGCTGTTGCCTTGGTAGTAACCCATCACTCATTTCTGCATAATACCATTCCTGCATATTCAGGAGAGAGAAAACCAATCCATCTAATGGGCCATCGCAAGGGTCAAATCCGAAGGAATCAAAAGTGGTAGAGGCCTCAAGTCATTTGGTCTTATCGAGATTTGGTCAATTAAGTTACAAATATGAAACTACAGAAGTAAGCTGAAGTCGTCTCAAAATTTTGGCAATTGATGTCAAACTCAGAAACTTCCTTTAACTTCAATCATCGTCAATCTAACTACGTAACCGGCATCAGAATATATCTATATTTCATTCCTGAAGATATAAGCTTGCTAGTAGATGAATTAGAGCTTATCTTATCTAAACAAACATGTCTGTGACAGAAGGTGTTTCAAGAACAGTTTTTAGTAAAAAAAAACCTTCCCAAAAGTAAAGCTTATCTTTCAGGTAAAGACCATAGAATATAAAAAATATAAAATGTGCTTAGTTTCATACAGTTTTTTTTAGCGGAAAGACAAGCAAACATATGTTTGTAGCTATTTAAATGCTCATCGACAATTTTTCTACGCGGTTGAACATATAAGAGCGCAAGAGTATCTTTCTCTTATGACACCTCTGTTAATAAAATGCATAGCTTCTTTCGCCTACAAATTAAGTTCAGAACAGTAGTGCGTAGAGAAATACGTGAAGTCATGCTCCACATCCTAAATAGATCAAAAGAGCAAAAAAAAAGTACAGAACAGTCATACCATATTTAATATCTGGTTACAGTGTCAAATACTTTCCATTCACTCACCCGTCAAACAGTACATATCTCTGTCAGATCTGTCTCTGTATACAGATTTCATTCCAAAGCGCTCTCTTTTACAGTCTTACAGAAATATGTTTGGATTCGACGAAGTTGAGTACAGCCTTCGGGTGTTAAAGCGAATCGATATCTAGCAGTAGTTTACATATCAGTGGCGATGACTTCAGAGCGGTCGTCCGTGCCACTGGTATGCTGGTATGTGTTTGATCTTTGACTAAAAGTACATTCCGGCGCTGATTATCTGCAACATTAGACGCATTGTTCCTAATATACAATTAGACTTAAATGAGCCTAGAAGAATAATTGGTTTAGCGTTTATTTCTATTTCTACAAAATGCCTAAAGACTCACTCGCAAATAAAAATAACACAGATCCTACATGCTGCTAACAATCGCCATTCCTCACTTGATGTATTGAAACATGACTTGATTGTAAAACGAAAAAAAGGCGCATTATTGTGACGGCTTAATTGATCATATGGAATTTTTGCTGGGCTTTACGTCAGACATTTGTTATGACAGAAAAATTCGATGCGTACTGGGTAAGTTCACATCGGGACACTCTCATCTTTTTACGTTTTGTCAAGCCATAGACGCCATTTTATTAGAAACAATCACAGAAAGCAAAACGTTCATGCTGGTACACCCATTGCTTTATTCGCTTCTTTGTTAAAGTATAAATTTTCAACTAAAGCGTAAAAAGTTCTATATGAATGGCTACTAGGGTTATTGTTTGTAATATTTCAAATTTGGGTCTCGGGATCTTGTTCATTGAAGTTTTCGGTCCAAAACTCTGAAAGAAGTATTAGTCATATACCCACCTACCTACCAAAAACACGACGCTTCTTCTAATTATTTCCAACCTTTTTCTTCCAGCTCCTTTCCTCTCTCACTCTGTCTCTCCATCACATATTTTACATATATTCATACATAAAAATATAAGAGAAACTGACAAGTTTCTAACCAAAAATTATCAACTAGTCTAAACGGTCTTAAATGGTTGGTGATTTACCAAATTTTACAAATTTGGGAATCGAATACGAAACAACAATCAATTTGCTTGCGTATATGCTTGAAGGGCAATGCGGATTTGCCTAATGACAACACTTGAAGTCATGGTGGAGCTCACACCGCTCCACTAGAGATCAAACATGCAGCGAAGCATAGCATGCCGCTCATGGTAGCAGCCGAATATGGTAAAGGGAGGATAATTTTGTCTCAATGAATGAAGGTCTTAGGGGCAGACACACCACTGGCCCTTCTTCCAATAGCCATCGTTACGAATAGTGAAAACTTCTCAAAGAAGTTTACAGTTGCTCTCGACGGAGTAGAGTGATTCCACACTCGACCTACTACTGAGGGGTAACAGCATCCAGTGGTACACTGTCGCCGCGAAAACACCGGAAGATATTGGAGCAGGCATTACGAGACCGCACAGTAAGCTGTTCATACCAATGAGATTTCTCCTGAGCATCTTTCAAGCATAAGTCTTTGCTATAAATTAGTGTGCAGAAATTAATCTCCAACGCGACTATCGTAACCAACATAAAGCTACATATATTCAGCGATAGTCAAGTTTGCCACCGTCTACAGCTGACTGGGTGTCGGGGCATAAAGGGGTAACAAGCTGGTCGACGTACCCGCCGGCTCTGCTTCGATTTATAGAATAATTTAATCAGACCCATGCAGACGCTAGAAACAACATGGGCGTGGTCCATTATGCTAAAAGTTTTGCTAAATTAAGGAATTTATGTTATTTGTGCTAGACCTTTGTGGCCTCTCAATGTTTTTTATATGTTCCCGGAAGGGAATCTTCCAAAGATACTATCTGGGTGAAACTAATGCATGCATGATTCACTTTTTCCGCTAAAGTACACCTTTGTCGGGATCACGCCCAGACAATATTAAATAATTTTGCTGGACTTGCAAAACAGTATGTCTACGTACTAAACCCTTGACTCCGGGTAATGTAGCTTGTATTTGGATGACCACTTTGCACGACCAAGCTGGGCAATAGATGCGCCTTCACATCTTACCTCCATTGTTATTCATGTGGTCTTATGCTTCTCCGCTTTTTTTCATTTTGAGTACTCGGCGCGCTATTGCGGCCCACCCTTTCATATTAGTCCATGCCAGCTCTGATCGAAGTATGTGACTCACTATGTTGCTGGGCGTCATCCTTTCGTTTGTTAGTTCTCCTAAGGTAGTTCTCTCCACTACATACCTCGAGCAGGAGAAACGACCATTGAGAGAGGAGAGGCCACAATGTCATAGGTCGCGGTGCAAAACTTCAAATAATTTCTATTTCTAAACAAAAATGGCAACCATACAGGGCAACATAAAATCACGTAATGACTTGTAATCCATGCGGAACAAGTCTAACGCACTAAAAACAATGAAAACAAAATTAGACTATAACGGAAAAAGGAAATTTATAGCCATGTTTCCTATTCTGTTTTGATTCCGCACATTTAGCGTCGATTGCTTTTGAAGCAATTACAAATGGATTTGCTATCTTGCTCACACACACACACACACAAACGCGCCAACATAAGCGCATTGAGAATGAGAGGTTCATTAAATTTATTTAATTTTTATTACAGTTAGCTTTTTGCAAATACTTATGCACACTAACAAAGCAAATTAAACCGGCAATTGCTTAGACGTGTAAAACTCGCTCCAGAAGTGGGGGAAACGAACTCAGCAAATGTAAACAAATGAAAAACGTAATAAAATTGCAAAAATAAAATAAACCGAAAATTGTACGACGCTGCAGTGGCTACAACAATAATATTTTTTCATTATCAACCACAACTATAAAAATGCGAACGCCAACAGCAATCATTTACAAAACCAATGCAAAATGGATAACAACAACAATGCAACGCAGCCAGAATACGCCTAAAGAGAATATTTATTTTGAAAAATTATGCGGCGGCACGCGTAAAGCAATTAAAATGCCATAAAACTGCTGCCAACTACAATAAAAACAACAAAATGAATATTAACACAGCAAAAAATCGCAACAAACAGCAGCAGGTTGAAGTATTTGAAGGCAATGTTTGGCGTCTGACGGCCAGCGCAGCGGGCTGCCACTTGTTTGTGTACCTGTGTATATATATAATATGTAAATATATATGAATCTGTATATATATGTCTAAGTATATATATCTGTTTCTTTCTAGGTGAGTCGTTGACTTTGGTGGAGCGGGAGAGGCGTCGCAATTCGCACGCCGCGCTGCGAAGCAGACCAAAACAAAAGCCGATGATAACGGCAGCAGTGATAGCAACAACAATAACAACAACTGGAAAAGCAATTAATAACCCACTTAAAAATTAAAGTAATTAAAATAAATTTTCAACAATGGCCACTGTCACCGATACGAACACGCCAGACAAGCGGTAGCCAAAACACATCCAGCTTATATTTGTAAACAGAAATGATATACACACATATGTACTCGTATGAGCAAACACACCAACAAATATTTATTTCTATTGAATCAATATAAACAAAATTGTGCTAAAATTAAAAATTTAATTATGCATACATATCTACATAAGTACGTACGTAAAAATTTATATATTTAATAATAAAAAAAAAAAAACGACGACATTCCCAAAACGTATTAAAATAAACAGATTCAAAAAAAAAAAAAAAAAAAAACAATGAAGCCCGACAAAACGGCAACAACAAACAATTGTTAAATGCCGTCGGCAAATAGGAGGTTTATTAAAATTAAATTTTTCTTCAAGATGGTTCATATAATAACCAGCACGGGTATATTAGACAACTCCTCTAACATTTTTGTTTTTGTTTTAAGGAACGCAATTTCCGCATTTCCGCATGGCTTCTGGCCTTTCAAAAAAAGTGGAGCTGAACTTCCATAAGCGTGCCCGCACAGTGGACACTCAAAGCCAAGTCGACCGTATATACAGTATGTTCGGTACCTCTAGTACCGTCAAAGAAGATAATTTTCCCACTTTTATTATGGGTGAAAAAAAAACATATCCGATTTTTTGTATACAAATATATTAAGAGGTATTATTAAACTATATGAACTATGAAATTAAAAATTGTTTTATGTCAAAAAAAATAATAATAAAGAATTAAAAATGGCGGAAATATCAACGACCCCGTTAATAGACTTTTTTGCGGCCGTCAACTTCCTGGCTACACATCTTATCTGTGTAGTAGAAGGGTTTTCAGAATTTCGAAAGATTGAGGATGTAAAAAGTGCCGGATAAAAAAAGTTAGTTTCGAGGAAACGAGTCTCAAAGGTTTGGTAGCCGTTGCAAGATGTGCAGTGGTTCTGGAGCCTACTTCTTCGAAAATATTCGGAGTAAACCAATGAAACTTCGGTACTATATTTTTGAGTAGTTTCTCAATTAATGATGAATTTTAATTTTTTGAAAATTCTAGAGGTTTATTCCCCCTTAAGCTTAACTGCGGGCAATCTAAGGCGCAAGATGGAAATAACGGTTTTCAATAAGAGCGCTACAAAGGTTTTTTTTTTTTTAAATAAAACAAAAACATACGGTTGGTATATCAAAGAAATTCTTTATTGCTGTCAAAGTACATCCGATGCCATTATGTATGGAATTGGATTTCTTTTGCATAGCCAACACGGGCACGCTTGCAGAAGTCGAGACGCTGAACACAAATTTCGACGACAATTTTCAAACATAAATCGGCCGATACTGCTGCAATTTCACCTTCGATATTCGAAAAAGGTCATCAAGCGTCGCGAGTCTAACGCCGTCGAATCGCACGACCGCGAGATAACACGTTTACCACACTTGATTTTTAACAAATCGACTGTTACATTCGGTGTGTGGCTTGTCGCACCGTCCTGTTGGAACGACATATTGTCCAAGTCCATATTTTCCAATTCGGGTAAAAATATTCGGTTATTATTGAGCGGTAGCGACCCAATGAAAATGCACCAAACCGTAATTTTTTCAATATGAAATGGTAACTTATGATTACGTGTGGGTTTCTACCTGACCAATAACACATATTTTGCTTATTGACGAAGCCATTCAGCCAGAAATGAGCCTCATCGCAAAAGATGTTTTTCGACGAAAATCTAGATCATTTTCAAGCTCTTGTTCAGCCCAATTCACGAACATACGACGATTCTGGTGATCAATGTAGGCCAAAAACTTTTCGCAAAATTCGCCACAACCACGTCACAGAGATGCCCAACGCCTGAGAACGACGTGTGAAAACTAATTTAAATCTTTCTCAATTGATGTGGTAGCAGCAACAACATTCTCGACACTACGGGCACTTCTTTGTCTCACTGGCACGAAACATTTTGTGCTATGCCTGTGGATACAAATTATTCCACTAGACGCTCAATTTTTAATCTGGCAGGACGATTGTGACGACCATAAATGGGACGTAGCGCTCTTAAAGTTGAGGCCACTGACTCCGAATTTCAGTAGTAAATTTTAATAATTTCCTCTCGTTATTGGAACATATATCTTTCCATGATGAAATGGCAAACCTTACTGACGAAAAACAGGCCAAAAGAGCAGAGAAAATATGCCGTCGGTAGCTGTAGCATCCCTACTGAAGAACCCGTTATTTTTAGTAGTACTTGAAAGTTTAGGTTCAGAAAACAGTGTCAGACAAGAACATGGCTAAGCAAGAGAAAATTCCCCTGATAAGAGCTTCAGTATAACCCTCCAAATTGTCTATGGAATCAATATAAGCATGCAAACGATTACTATAATTTTCAGTTCACTTAATAAACCTCCAAGCATTTTTTTTTTTTAATTTCAATGAGTACAATTGACCTGAGGTCCAAGTGCATTCCTCGTTTATCAATAATTCAATGGTCTCACTTCGTGTTGGGACAGTGAACATTCACCTGACTAATATTCGGGACCAGCAATAATTTCTATTCTTTTTTACTCTATATTATGCATTGCAACCTCAAAACACTCAAAGTTTAGAAAATACCAGACGGGACACTCTTGGAGAATATTTTTTGGGGGCAGCATGCCAAAAATGGGTAAAATGAGGTAAGTACTAACCTTAACCGCCATATATCTAATAAAACTATTTTCGAACTTCTAGTTGACTTTATTCCCCAACTATCGTTCAATATGTACGGAATTTTAGTGAGGCTCAAAAAGAATTTATTGATAATACCAGCATATCCTCCTTCCTAAAATGGAATAAATCGGTCGTCCTCAGTCCCCATATACTAAATATGCGGATTTTCAAACATCTGTTTTCCCTTTATCCTTTAAGTATTGGAATCTGTGAGGTTTCCTAATGAAGTTCAAATTACATCTAACTCCAAAACTGCATAATGTCGGGCTCAAAATATTCACTAGCCTACCATGTATAAGACAATTTATAAAAATTGTATACGAGTTTCAAACACGGTTCAAAATTATTTCCGCTGGTAACACTATGGTTTCTGTTTGTTCTTCAAAAAGTATAAAATTATTTCAATCACCAATACTGGGTGATCATGGCAATTGCATATTCCATATTCTCAGCCGTCAAATGCAAACTTGTCGTGGTAATAAATTTAAAATTATTTGTTTATTTTCTTAATGCATTCCTCAACTTTTTGCAGTTGCGTTCGCTGCGCGCTTATCAGCAAAGTTCACATCTCCGTTGAGAATATTCAGTCGCCTATACGAATGTGTGTATATCAACGTACGTGTATTTTGCGATGTTGTCATTGATGCTAATGCTAGCTTTTTACTGCTGCAATTTTATTTTGCCTTTGTTCTTATGACGACCGTTGTTGTTGTAAATTCTTATTAAACTGCGTCAGTCGAACGGTTTCTATGCAAATGTATTTGTGAATGTATTCATTTGCTAGTGCAAACGCCATGTGCCACCTTCATGGTGTCGGTCGCAGTACCTTCTCGCAACCGACACTCATCGTAATTCCTCTCAACACAGTGGGAATTTACATACTTACTTATGTGAGTGGGCAAGTGACCCAGTTGGAATTTGTCGCTATTTAAATCGATGTACTAATCTAAATGTGCCGAATAATGAAAGCAAAGGTCTTTACGACTGCGCTTCAATGCCTTTTCGAAAGGATTAGCTTCTCGCAAATTTAACGAAATATTGTAGTTCTCAAATCGCTAGATCGCTAAATCGCTAGATAGATATATGCGGGCTATAGAATTGACCCGATTCAACTCATTTCTAGCACACAGATATTCTACAATCAGGAAAGGCTGTTCGCTGAATTTCAATAAATATTGAACTATAGATACTGGGGTCCACATATTCGGTACTTAGGGGTTTGAAAAAGTTTGGTTCGATTTAGTGAATTTTTGTCTAAAATGGCACACCTCATATGCACTATTCGTGCAAAGTTTTTTCCTGAGATATTAATTCATTCTTAATTTGTATACTGAAAAGTGAAAGTTTCAAATGAACTTAAAATTGTGTTATATGGGAAGTAGGCGTGGTTGTGGTCCGTTTTTACTCATTTTTACACTGTAACGTAGGAATATCCGTAGAATCCCATGTACATAATTTAGTGAAAATAGTTCGAGGGAATCTCGAGATATGTGTTTTCCCCTTAAAGTGGGCAACGCCACACCCATCGTTAAATTTTGACCCCAACATCATTAAAAGTCTGTCATACCAAAAGTTAGTGTCGCTTTTGTATTTAGTTGCTGATTTATTGCACTTTTAGTCGTTTTTAACAGTCCGCTATATGGGAAGTGACAGTGGTTATCATCCGATTTCATCCGTTTTCACACTGTCTTTAGTAGTGCTAAGCGAAGGTGGTTGTTGTAGGCTTAGACGTTTAGAATATATGTACATTAGACTTATTAGAGGGCGGCGTCAGTTCAAATTTTTCAAGAAAAAAATCGCTCACAGGTGCCCTTTTCTACTGCGAACCTGCACCAAATAGAGTCTTATATTCTAACTTAGTATTTAGTTTATATTATATGTTGTATATGTCATTGGTTAATGGCGTTTTGTTGACATCACAGTGGTCCGATTACGCCCATACCGAGTTTGAAGCGAGAATCTGAGTTCTTTTACTGATAATAAGAAAAAAATAGAAAACTGTAGGACTCATGACCTTCTAGTCACAATTAAGAGCTCATACTTATGGAGGCTTTAGAGTACCAAACGAAAAGAAAATATTAGTTTTTTACACTTTAGTAAACATATGCATCCAATCACCCACATTTTCCAACAGGTATGTCACGCTAATTGAATGTACACACATACATGCAAACATTCGCTCATCATCGTTTATTAGCATTCCATGTAATTCACCTACATCAACTGATTACGTCAACTTCAGAAACACAGCTTTATTAGTTTCAGTGCTGAAGGGTAAAATATTATTGGGTTTCTATGACGCAAAATACAAAAGCAAAATCACTTAATTTCTAAGAACCCGAAGCTGTATGTATGTATATATGTATATTATATGTATGGAGATGTATTTAGAACCTAATCATCTAACTTTCTTTTTCAATGGTAAAATTTTTGAATTCATACAAACAGATTGAACTGGCAACATTATTAAAGAATTATCAATTAATTATTATAAATTTCTTGGGTTCAATACTTTTTGGTGAAAAGCAGTGAAGTTGAAAATCCAACCTAATCAAAAGTTGTTGATAGCAAAATATTATTTTTTCTATGATGTTTTAAGAGGTTTAAAATACAGAATATAATGAGGCTTTAGATGACTTGAATTCTACATATGTACATACATACGTATAACATGTATGTATGTATGTCTGTTGCTTAAAATTTTTGTTACTAGGATAAAGTTATATAGGGCAGACGCTCGATATTAACAAGATATTCGAGATCGTCAATAGTGAGTTCAAATTATTTTCGAAGAGAAACTAAAAGCATAAGTCAGGTGTTGTAGTCTAAATGCAACGTGCTGGCTAAGATAACTACAAAAAAAGCCATAAATATTGAATTTCTAACAAAACTTTAAATTAAAGCGCCTCTTCATGGTATAACTTCTTAAAAACAAAAATAATTTAAAAACCTAGAATTGTGACGACACGAACTTTTCAGCCGATCTGACGCAATATCATCAAAATGAGCTGTGAGGTACTACAGAGTGAGATTAAAACGAGGAAAATTCTTCAGAGTTTAATGAAGAGTAGTTATGGTCTCAGTTATGTTGGTTATGGGTACACCGAACCGAAAATTTCAAGAAAATCTTGAACCATTTAATAAAATCGCATTATTTTCGTTTGTCACTTCCAAGTATTTTCGTGGAGATCCATTGAGTATATCGTAAGAGAAGTTTTCGATTATTTAGTATCTAATGTTTGACGTTGTTAATTGCGATTTAAAAGAGTTTCTGCATCATTTCGTAACAGTGTCCAAAACATGGATTCACTGGTTTCCAAAAGACTCTCTGAGTCATATCAGAATATGACAGTTTTCGAAACATGGATCAACATGTTCCTCTTTATTGGCGTAGCAGTGTTGCTTACGAGTTATAACCGAGTTTACAACAGCGGGCCAGACGTTCTTTCGTTTCGCTGCAATTGGAGGTTACAAGCGAAGCCAAGTCCATTTCCACCTGGTCTTTCCAACGGAGTGCAGGTTTTCTTCTTCTTCTGCTTCACCCGGCGGATACTACGAATGCGATATTCGCCGCAGCCAATGCGCAAAGGGGCATAAATCTTCTGCAGAACCTTTCCCTCTAAAACTCGTAACGTCGACTCTTGAGATGTTGTCATCGTCCATTCCTCTGCACCATATAGCAGTACGGGAATGATGAGTGACTTGCAGAATTTAGTCTTTGTTCCTCGAAAGAAGACTTTACTTCTCAACTGTCTACTTAGTCCGAAGTAGTAGAATTTTATGAAGTTGGGAACACACTGATAATTGTCCCATACATATTTAGCTGCTGAAAGGTCTCATAACCCTAAATAACACGTACAAAAAAGCCAACACGAAATGCAATCCTCCGACACATACCATTTATATTGAATGTATGATTAAGTTATCAACATGACACCATCAATACGCCACAAAAAACAACAAACAATGGTAGCAGCCACTTTTCCACGCTAAAAACTCTGTGTGTCCTTGACCGACAAAAATTCCAAATTGAATTCCTGATTAATGATCGAAGTCAAGCACCAATTGGCGCACAGAGCGCGCGCACCGGCACCCACTTACATAACACACACTTACATACGCACCAACAACATGTACACTGAGCCGTGCTCTTTCACAACAAAATACAAACAAAAACAAAAACGAAAAAGCACAAAATTACTGTAAATACTTAGAATAGCGATTGAGTTGAGAAAAGTTGGCGGCGAATGCGTTGCAACAATTGGTTTGGTTGGTTGGTGTGTTGGTTGTTGCAACCAAGCGCCAAACACCAATGAATATAGGTCAGTTTCCAGTTTGCCGACCGGAGGTATTAATAGACACACATTTTTTACACATAAATAAACAAATACATAATGTATGTTTGCATGGAGGAGTGTGTGTGTGTGTGTGACTTTTCAGTGTACCCTTAGGTCTTTTTCCATAGTACTATGTAAATGACTTTGATTTATGCATGTAAATGTTTAACCCTTTAGCAGCTTAACGGAAAAAAAGTGTTACCATGCTTTTTGGTATCCAATCCTAAATTTCTTATACTTTGATTTGTTCTTTTTATACTCTCGCAACAAAGTTGCTAAAGAGAGTATTATAGTTTTGTTCACATAACGGTTGTTTGTAAGTCCTCAAACTAAAAGAGTCAGATATTGGGTTATATATACCAAAGTGATCAGGGTGACGAGTAGAGTTGAAATCCGGATGTCTGTCTGTCCGTCCGTCCGTCTGTCCGTCCGTTCGTGCAGGCTGTAACTTGAATAAAAATTGAGATATCATGATGAAACTTGGTACACGTATTTCTTGGCTCAATAAGCAGGTTAAGTTCGAAGATGGGCAAAATCAGCCCACTGCCACGCCCACAAAATGGCGGAAACCGAAAACTTATAAAGTGTCATAACTAAGCCATAAATATAGATAGTAAAATGAAGTTTGGCACAAAGGATCGCATTAGGGAGGGGCATATTTGAACGTAATTTTTTTGGAAAAGTTTTAGGCATTTCCATTTACAGTTCAAAAATGGAAGAAATCGGATAATAACCACGCCCACCTCCCATACAAAGGTTATGTTGAAAATCACTAAAAGTGCGTTAACCGACTAACAAAACATGTCAGAAACACTAAATTTTACGGAAGAAATGTCAGAAGGAAGCTGCATCCAGGTTTTTTTTTTTAATTTAAAATGGGCGTGGCGTCCCCCACTTATGGACCAAAAACCATATCTTAGGAAGTACTCGACCGAATTCAATAAAATTCGGTATATAATATTTTCTTAATACCCTGATGACATGTACCAAATATGGTGAAATCGGTTCACAACCACGCCTGAAATCTCTATTATCACTTTATCATGCGAGAGTATAAAATGTGCGGTGACACCCGAACTTAGTCCTTCCTTACTTGTTTTTTTTTTGGAAGGGATAGAAAATATTTTAACATCTAGACTTTTTCGAGACTAATTAACGAAAAATTAGCATGATGGAACTGGAAAGAAGTTCGGTTCCGAGAAAACGGTGTAAACGAAGAACTAAAAGTAGCAGTTTTCAGCAGCAGAAAGCTAACATCCTCAGGACCACCCAAGTTCTACGCTTTTTCGCAAATCCATCGCAGATAATACTTTACTATTTCTCTGACAAGCACTACCACACCAAATACTTTCAAAGCAACAGTTTTTGGGAATCATTCCAGTAAGTATAACCATCCAGTTTTACTTATTGAATTCCTAAATCTTTATGACATTCCTAATCTAGAGACGACGGAGATCCTCACACTTATGCAACACATATTGGACCAATTGAGTGTTTTTGTTGGTCGTTAAAATATTCTACTTCTGAGGAGTACGTGTATACTCAATGCTTGGAAATAATGATTCTACTTTGGATTGAAATTAATGTTGCATTTGTCATTGATTTAGAAACATATTTCTTATAAATCAGTTCCAAGACGCTTCTACTAATCCCAATTCACAAATTTTTTTAAGCATTTCGAAATCTCTCTCACTTGGTGGGTCGGTTTTGAAAGATAATTTAATAAGTGCAAGTAATATGTTACGCGCTCAGAGCAATCAAGAGAGAATTAAAAATACAAATCTCTGAAATGCTATATTATATATATTTTGAAACTTTTGCATAACCAGGATTGATGTATGGAATGACTTGACGTATTTTACGTCGAGATCTTAAGTTGCAAGCGTAAAAAATGCAGCTTGTGCAAGAACTGAAGCCCCTAGATCCTCCCAAGCGACATCTATAGGCTTTTGAAAAGTTTCATGAAGATCCGACGTTTTCGAGGCAAATTTTGTTCAGCGATGAAGCCCATTTCTGGCTTAATGGGTATGTACATACACAAGCAAAATTGCCGCATTTGTGACGAAGAGTAACCTGAAGACCTGCCTTTTCATTTAAAGCTCGTGTTCTCGGTGACATTTGGTTTCAACAATACGGCGCCACTTCCTACACATCGCAATCAATCAATGGATTTTTTTTTTAGAGAACACTTCGGTGAGCAGATAATTTTACGTTTTGGGCCGGTCGATTGATCACCAAGATCGTGTGATATCATACCGTTAGACCTTCTCTTGTATGTAAATATAGGTAAGGTCCAAAGACAATGTGAACAGTCTTTGGAGCAAACTTCATTTGTGTCATACGCCAGTTTCCATACAAATGCTCTAACGAGTCATCGAAAATTGATCTCAGCAGATGGACCATCTGAGACGAAGCCGCGGCCAACATTGGAAAGATATAATCTTCAAAAACTAAATGACAAATTTCATATTAAATTTGAAGTTTCTGTGTTTTTTCTTTTAAAAAGTGGGGAATCTCGAAATGGATCACCCTTTGTTTATATTAGTACTTTGTGAACGACGATGGTTAACAGAATATAATAATTTACATTCCATTAGACTTTACTTGGGTGTGAGTTGGTCTGAATTATCCGTCTTGGACTGGTTAAGAGAGATTTTTGTAGGGTTTTGAGATATCAATAAAAAGTTTGTCTTTATTGAGAAATTGTTTGTTTCGTTAGCAGAAAAAAAAATCGGTGGGATTAGCTCTAATTCAAAAGTACCACGTTTTCTGGGCTCAATACTACCACCCAGAAAGATATAAACAACACTGAAAAAATATATTAAATTTTAAAAATAACTTTGGTATGCAGAAAAAGTCTGTTTACTAATGGGTTAACCAACAACTGAGTTGAAAGCATTTGCGCAGCTAACTATCTAGACTTAATAATTGGGTTCATAGGAAATATTCGTTAACCGCATTACACGTGTTCCTACAGAAATATCTGTGTGGCGGTAAGTACACCAGTAAACAGTACACTCAATATGCTGCAAGCAAACAACGCAAACACTGGGACGACATTTGCGTGTTGTTCGGCGGCTGGATGACCGGCCTCCAAAAACAAAAAGAGCAAAGCAATAAAACGTGCGAACCAGCGTTGAGTGAGAGCGGAAGTGGCAGGGAGTTTTACGGAAGGAGATGCTGAGCACATTGCCAGACGGTGTGAAATATGTGAAATGCCGTCGAACGTTCCTGAGGCCAATTGAGTGGTCAGTACTGGTATAGTACCATACCTACCATTGTGCCGCGCCGACGCATGCCAAAGTGATTAGCATGAAACAAAGCTACAAGCGGTGGGTTTACTATTAAAGACAAGAACAGCATTAAAAACTGGCAGAGAGACAGCGACGAACATTAACATCAGAAGCAATGAAAGTACGTACTTCTATGTTTAGCAATAACAGAAGAGGCTATGCGTTGTTATCCGTCATGTTAGAAGATTTACGGGTGTTAAGTCGCTACCCTATGTTTGTTGGATTTAGTGAGAAACATTTCTAGATAATCAAGTACCACAGAACAGTCAGAGCGGTGACCTAAATTATATTGATCCATGTACTTAAAAATAGTTAAAGAAAGATTTGATATGAAGACTAAAGACCCGAACCAAACCTTAAAAGTAAGTTCAACGAGAGAACTTTAATGCGTCCTAAAGCGAAATCAATGACTCGCAACTAAAATATTGGCAACCTCTGACAATTGGAACAAGAAAAGGCCAGACATAAAGCATGTAGTAACCTATTTCCAAATAAAAAGTAAAACAAGTACAATTATGACTTACAATTGTTGTTGTTGTTGCTGTCGGACGCATAAGCCATAGTAACACAAGCGACGACTATTTAAAAAAACTAAATAAATGAGCCAACTCTGTGGAACACAGAAATAACAATAGAACCAATTATTTCGATGTACATATATATATGTGTGTATGTTTGTATTTCAATGCTGGCAAATTAATGCAACAAGCTGTTGTGGAGCTCGTTACGCGGCAGCGGCGAATGTTTGCTTGTCGAATTACGGCCACCGCCAGCGAAGTGGGTTGACGAGCTGCCAGGCGCGGCAAATCGGCGTCGATGTGAGCGTCACTAATGTTTAGAATGCTGAAAATGGCACATGGCCCAAATGGCAGTGAACCCTTTTTTCCGTTTTTGTTTTGCTTTGCATTTTCTAATCAAACACGAATAATAAAGTAAATAAAAATCAAAATAAAAGAAGGCAATCAAGCCGTGACTTTAGAAACACTGAGCATTGATAGCCATTAAAAAGTGATAAACAGACTTACCTACAAATATACATGTTATATATAACTTATGCAAATATAGCCATATAGTATATGATGTGGTGCTGAGTTTAGCTAATTGCACCCTTTACGCTTATTGCGTAAATTTCAAGGGAATTAAAATCAGTTGAAGAAGCGGTGAAATGCCTGATTATGCAATCATATTCACATCATAAATGTAAATAATTGATGTGGCCCTTATATTAGAGTAGAAATTTTAAAAATTATATACCATATGTACAAACACAGAATTTCGGACTGCTCCATTATTTTTTTTTAAGTTTGCAAGGAATAGTTCATTTTTAAACTCCTAACCATTTTAAATCGGATTCACATTTAACAAGAAAAAACGTTAACTTCGGTTACACCGAAGCTAAAGAAACTTCACAGATTCATTTCTTTGTGTTCAGTTTGTATGGAAGCTATATGCTATAGTAATTCATTCTGAACAATTTTTTTGGAGATTATATTATTACCTTAAGCAGTAACCCATGACAAACTTCGTGACAAACTTAATATACCCTGTTCAGTGTATTAAAATATAACATTTCAACTTTTTACAATCAATTCGTATTCAGAGGCATAAACGCAAATTTAGTTTTATAAAAGACCACCTTAATATACTCCAGCTAAGTATCTAACTATATAAAAATTATCAAAGACATTCACTTACATACAAATGTACAAGTATATACTTAAAAAATCACAATTTAAATGAAATTATATTATTCCTAATAATCACAGAAATAAGCTTATCTTATCTGGCGTATTGAGTCACCGAAAGTATATACACATACGAGTACTATACTTATCTGTATAATAAACACAAGTCAAAAGAAAAAATTCAGTGTATAGATTTCTCACTTTCATTAAGTAACAAGAAAAAGCGTTGAGTAGCACCGAAATTAAAATACCCTTAGCAAAAAAGGTGTTCCATACAAGAATTTGATTTTCAGCGAGCAGTTTGCATGGCAGCTTTATGCTATAGTTGCCAGATATCGGCGGATTCAACACATTGGTTCCCCCGACTTCTTGAGGCAAACAGGACGTGTGCGAAATTTTAGAGCGTTATCCCAAAAACTGAGGGACTAGTTGGCGTATATACAGGCAAACGCCCAGCTCTAAGCCTATATTATATAAGGTCTCCGATGCTTCTTTCTTCTCTTCTTCTTTATTGGCGTAGACAGCGCTGCGCGGTTATAGCCGAGTTTACAACAACTAGTCGTTATTCTTTCCCGCTGTTTGGCGTCAATTCAATATACCAAGTGCAGCCAAGTCCTTCTTCACCAGATCTTTCCAACAGAGTGAGGGTCTTCCTCTTCTTCGGGTTTCCCCGGCGGGTACTGCGTTGAATACTTTCAGAACTATAGCGTTTTCATCCATTCGGACCGCGGACTTTCGGACCATAATTGTGTGAAGTTCGTGGTAGTCCTCGTACAGCTCACCGTTCAGCAGAACGTGAATAATGAGTGACTTATAGAGTTTAGTCTTTATTCGCCGAGAGCGAACTTTACTTCTCAGTTTCCTACTCAGTGCAAAGTAGCACCCGTTGACAAGAGTTATTCTGCGTTAAATCTCGATGCCAGCATTGTTGTTGGTGTTAATACTTGTTTCAAGATAAATGAAATTATCTACTACTTCGAAGTTATGACTGTCAACAGTGACGTGGGTGTTAAGTAGCAAGTGTGACGACTGTTTTAGCCTCGTTCAGTACTAGACCCATTTGCTTCGCTCCTTATCCAATCCATCACTTATTCTTCCTTTTTAATGGTAGTGTTTTTACGTGGCGGGTCTCAAACTCAGCGCACAACCCTGTGAAAGGAATATTTCGCCTTCTCACTTTACCCAGAGGATATTTGGTCTAAGACCGGAAGTCATAAGGTGCTTGAACCACATGTAAAAGAATCGATTCTGGCCTCTTCCAAGTGAACTGTAATCGAAGATCTTTCCTCACATATGTGAACTTCTATACACGGTTCCATTCTCCAGATGAGTTAGTAAGTATAGTAATGTTTCTCGTGATCCAATTAGTGTTAACCTACCCTAGAATTTTTAATATTTTTCTATCCTATTTTACAGACGATCACTTAACATACTTTATATGAAATTTTCTACCTTCTTACAACAATCGAAGACTCAGCCCATTTGAATATTCGGTAGGGTTAGAGCCAGCCTAACACAGAGATGGTTCAACTCAAATCAAATATGCTTTTCACTTTGCATTTGCTCAACCATCAACATCATCAGCGTCTTTTTCCCGGCCTTGGCCTTCCAAAAAGGCCTGGTGCCACCAAAACATACCACTTCTTGCTAAAGCAATATCTGGGTAAGCCTGTTGATCATATGAAAAGTCTCTATCGCAGATTTACCGAGTTTCGCACAGAATTTAAACGCGTATCTCTGCTCTAATGAACGCTCCATTTTAGCCTTGCACCACTCCCAGAAACACGTCGCGCGAAAATGTTTGCCCTGACTACCCAGATGCTCGGAGACAACTGACCAGCCGCTCCTTCGTTAACTAGGAACGTCCTCTACCGAATCCAGCCAGTCCAATTACTTTCCGGACAAACGCTATATAAAAAAAAATATATATATATATAAATATCACGTTATATACATATGTGCTTACATAACCAAGATAACTTGTATTTGTTGTTATGTTCTACTTGCCGTCAGCGTCGTCAATTAATCAATTAGTGAATGATTTCATTAAAAATTCTTGTTATTGCATAAGCGCGGTAAAGGGTGTTGAGTACCGATTACAATGTGACCGAAACTAGTTTTTCCGACAGTTTATTCAATCAGCTGTTTACCTGCTACCTACCGCAATGTAACATGTAATGCATGCGTAAAAATGTATAAGTATATAGTATATATATACATATACATATGTATATATAACAGCCCATAAAATGCCACTAAAAATTTTTGAATGCTCGGCTTTCGAGAGCGTCAATGGTACTTCGTTTAAAAATGCCGGCACACAGACTTTTTCACTTTTTTCAATTAATGGCTGATATGTATAAAAATATATGTGTGTGCATATGTGCAATATGTACATATGCATGTATATATGAATGTGTGTATGTAACTATAATGCGCTTAAATGTTAATTTGCCGAGGTCGTCTGGGGTCGTTTAAATTGTATTGTTGTTGCTATTGTTTTTTTTTTTTTTTGTTTATTAATTTATTAGCGTTCTGCGTCACCGTCACGCCTCTCCCCTTGCCGGCCGGGCAGACACACACCTGGACTTTGTGGTCGCTGCGGCTAGCAATATTTGACGTTGCGCTATATTTGAATATTTTAATGAACGCCGCGTTTTGCACATGTACATATATTAGCATTGTTGTTGTTGTTGTCGGTAACGCTTTATTTATAATGATATGGCAGGCGAAAGAGGTGGTTTATTAGCATTTGCGAAGCAGCGTTTGTTTGTATACAATATGTATGTACGTATGCATATGTGGTTATGTGCTCTTACATAGGCGTGTGTGTGTGTAAGTATAGCGCCGCCGCCCATTAAACCGCTGGCACGCGACTTTTCGATAATTCAATTTTATTAATTGCTTCACGTTTGTTTACATTTTATTGTTGTTTTTGCTGTTTCCCGTTATGATTTGTAGTTGTTTATGCCATTTTTGCACTCGGACACATATGTACATACATATGAATATGTAATATATGTAAGTGTAAATATAGGTGCGTCCATGTATGTAAGCCAACCGCTCAGCTGTTGCTTCATTGCTAGAACACATGTTTGTTTGTTTGTATGTGTGTATGTTTGTATTTCTATATGGTAGCATTAATAAACATGTCTGTTGTCTGCTCCTAACAGCATTGTGCTAATTGTTTATTTTCGTTTTTCCATTTACTTTTGTTCCCCATGCGCTGCCTCCTCGGTGCGGTAGTTATGTCATTTAATTCTTTGTCACGGCGCCTAATGGCATTAGTCATTAGTTGTGGTTGTTGTTGTGGTTGCACTTGTCCACACATACCTTTATTGTCGCGAGTCAGTTACAACACGCACGTACATACGTAAATACATTGCAACTCTGTATGCTTGCACGATAAATACACCATTGTTGTTGTTGTTGTACGATATTTTATTGCCATTGTTCTTGTTGTTGCTGTTGTTGTCTTTTGGTGTTTTATTACCATTTTATGGCTCACGTTCGACCTTCGAGAGCAGCGCTGTCGGCGGCATGACTTTCACCGGCGGCGCAAAGCTGTCAGCGATTGGGCCTTTTTGTCGGTTCATTGCGACGACGCCGGTTAATTGTCTGGCTACACGAACTGCTTCAAGCAATTATATCGGTTTCTTCAATGAATTGTGAATTTCTTATCGAGCACACTAACTTCCGAAAGGAGATTGGTTAAGTGGATGTGGAATAAAAGGAGATATTTAACACAGTGAAGTTTTTCAGCGAGTTTTGGACAGTTGTGGACTTAAAATGAGCTTAAAGTGAGCGCTCTCAAAATGCTTTAGCAAGCTGTAGATCTAAAAGGGCTTTGGGCAATAGTACACTTAAGCGTCTCAGTTATGTTTACGATCTGAAGATATGTTGTATTACGATTGGTCATTACTCGGAAGAGCCTGACTTAATTAATTTAGTACTACATACATACATATGTACATACTTATGATTATCGCTGAAATCGTTTAAACAAAAACAATCGTCTCTTCTTCTTCATCTATACTGGCGTAGACACCCCTTACGCGGTTATAGCCGAGCTAAGAACAGCACACTAGTCGTTTATTCTTTACACAATGTGGCGCCAATTGGAAATTCCAAGCGAAGTCAAGTCCTCCTCCACCAAGTATTTCCAACGGAGTTGAGGTCTTCCTCCTCGTCTGCTTCCCCAGATGAGTACTGCGTCGAATACTTTCAGAGCTGGAATGTATTCGTCCTTTCGCCCGACATGACCTAACCAGCGTAGCCGCTGGCTGGTGGATAGAGTCATGTGTAGAAGTTCGCGCAAGTGAGGAAAGTTCTCTGATTACCATTCACTTGGGAGTGGCCAGAAGCGATTATTTTACTTATGGTTCAAGCAGCTCATGCATTCCGGTCTTAGACCAAGTATCCTCTGGGTAGCCAGAGAACATCCGTTTGAAGATGAACCATCTCTTACCAGGGTTGTGCGCTGTGTTTGCGAACCGCTACGTAAAAACGCCTCAATGAAAAGGTAGGTTCATTCCACTTTTCCATAATTTGGGTTCCGGGTGACAAGAAGAATTTCGTCAACGAAGAAGCAGATGAGTAGGCTAAGTAACGCGCCTCCCAGGACGCATCCGAGGCAGAGATGATATGGTAAGCGATAGGACAGACCAAGCCGGAACTCAATACAATTTGAACGAATGTCTTGAATAATAGGATGAATGAAAATCTGCAACCATACTTTAATAGGAAGGAATGTATAGAGAAGAAGAAAATTTTGACTGAAATAAAGATAGCAAAAATTTTATTACTGGAGAAATGATTAAAAAAAAACACTTACAGTTGTTGAGACGACATCCGTTCCTACGACAATCGGAAGGTTAATTTCCATTCCAACAGTATTCCTCAAAACTATTTGGGAAATATTTTCTGCCAACTTATATACATATATGTATGTATAGAATGTTATCGAGAACAGATAGAATATGAAATTGCTTATTGTTTTTAATTAACAGATGATTTGAGCTGTGTCAACCTTTCCGAAGTTTCAAAATTGACTCCGATGTGATTTTCCCCTTAGAACCATTTCTAAACCATCAAACATCATTTTATAACCATCTGTTGAAACAGCTGTTCTTTGTCTACAATTGTCTTACCATATCTTCGCCGCTCATTCGTGCGCCAAACTGTCTGTCATTTCAGCGCTTTATTGTCTTCTCTAGTTTCAGCATTGGCACGCGCTCTCAAATATGAATGGACTTGCCAACAGGCAGACCGTTTTTTACGTATTGTGAGGGCTCAATGAAAAAGAAACACCACGAGTATGTAAAGATAAAACGCTACAACAAAAAATAATTACAAAGTCGATCAACTGTTTAAGATGCAAGCTCACGTCAACCGATTTTTTATTGTCGGCGCGCAAACTCGCTCAATGGAAATTACAAAAAAAATAAAAATAAAAAAAAGACAACACGAATAAATAAATACAATAAATAAAATACAAAAACAAAGCAAATCCGCCATTGTGCGGTGATTATCGATTATGATTATCGGCAGTGAAGACCAAGCGAGCGTTGAGGGCACGTCATTTGAAGAAGGCACGACGTCATAGTGAATGAAGTCGGCAAGAGAATGAGGACGATTGCGGCGGTCGCGATGAGAAGAGCGAAATGCAAACAGGCCTACAAAAACTAATTGACGTAATAAAATAATAAAATAAAATGAAATAAAACAACAACAAATAATTTAAAACGAAAGTAAAAGCCACCACCGCGGGCAATCAAAGAGAGCGCACACACACGGGAACACATAGCGAAGCCAGAACCGGCAAAGGTATCGCGGCAGCGGACAAGCATGCGGCGGCAACAAATACAACATTGTTATAATGGCAATAATTGTGTAGCGAAGAAAATTTATGGTCATGAAAAAAGCGACGAGACATGAAAATCGAATCGAATGTGAATGACACACAGCGGAGGAGGGAGCTCGGTGAGGCCCACGGGGAGTGTGTGTGTGTGTGTGTGTGTGAGTATAATGGCAAAAAAGAAGCAACACATTGACGTGCAACAACAACAAGCCAAATGTAAACAAATTGTAAATCATCATTAGTAACGGCACAATAAAAATAAACCACAGCAGCGATGTCGAGCGCGCAACAATAACAACAACAGCAAGGATGCTCAGCCGAACGACAAGTGAGCCAACGCAACAAAAACAAAACAATAACATGAAGATTTTAACAACAACCACTGAGTTCGATTGGCAGCGGCACAAGGTGCTACAACAACAATAGCGCTAGTCATTTTATTGGCATGTGGCAACGTCATGACCCACAATAACGTCAACGGCATCGTCTGCAATGACAGCGACATCATCGACTTTTGGGCATTAAACAACATCAACAGCTAACAGCGCTTAAATGATGGCGGACAGTACGGGGAAGCAATAATGGCAACAACAGTTATGGTGCCCCATTAACCCAGTGGACATTTAGTTGATATCTTCTTAGCCTCTTTGAAAATTGTGATGCTTCGGTTGTAATACAGTTATTATTATCAAGATTTCAGACCCTAATGCAGGGTAAAATATCGCCATCCCGAATTTGGCAGATGTGGGTTGCAGGCTGTGAGCTGCATTATCTGGTCCGGCTTTGATGATGTAGCAGGGTTCCATAAACTGGCCTTCGCCTGAATGGAATGTCTTTCCTGTCGACCGCTATCAGCTTGGCTTCGAGGTATACCTCCTCCCCAAACTTGACTGTTGCAACCTTATAAACCTTATCTCTCGTCATCACTTGCTATTATTTTGATCGGGCCCGGCATCTGTATATGAAGAAGACAGACCCGAATTACTTAATAGCACTACGAGCTCCGCTCTTGACGGCGCAGCTTGCACCCTTTTCCATTAAGCTCTGATGAAATGTTAATGCGGTTCCGGGCCATATCAGCAAATGATGTTGTTTTTGTTGTAGCAGCAGAATTCTTCTCTTCTGAATGTCCTGGGAATGATCCCATCCTTCGCTAGGCCATAGACCGTATAAATAGAATATTCCCTGGCCAACGCACTAGTAGCAGCAACACTTGTGAGATCTCTACCAGGTAAAGAATTTTGATTCGGACTGTTCCTGGAGTTAGCTTGAAGTCCTATGGCAAGCCCGTGCACATATGTAGATCAAGTTTTCCGCCTAGCTTTGTGCTGACTGTTTTTGAGTTTGTTTCAAGCGCTGCCCTCTTCTGGGAATAACTACTTTTTGTTTTACATGCCAACCGTACTTCTTTAATAATTTTTTTTTTTGTGTATCTGGTTCAAATTTTGAACCCACGAAGCTAACTCAAGTTCACTAAGCATTTTACGAAGGGCGTCAGGTGTCCGTAAGCCCATTCGAAACTGGGCTATTTAGGGGCTTCCAGTCAGGTTGATTATCGGCACGAGTCACATGACACCTTGATCCAGCCCTTTCTGTATAGTCAATATTGGAGCATCGAGCTCCCAGATGAAAAGTCCGAGCTTAGCTAGATACCTCCCAACTGCAACGGTTACCTACTATTATTTGCTTGTCCCTACCTTCGTCGTGATACTGTGGTACCCATTACCAGTCGACACCCCCTGGAAGCATTCGGCGAAGAATTTTTGCCAACCTCATTTTGAAGTTAACTTGCGAAGAAACCGGCTTGACTCGACTAAAAAGTATTTAGTACTTATAGCGCCGATCAAGACAAAAAATAGAAAGTAATATTACCTATTAGCCGATTCTAGGGACTGGACTCCCCGAAACTGCCCAGTGTTATCAGAAATTTAAATGATTATGAGCGTTATATTTCGATAAACAGAGTTTAAGGTTAGGAGTGATGTAAAGTCCAAAAGATATATCAGATAGGGGATCAGCAAAACGTTGACTCCACAATATTATACTAAGAAGGGCACATAAGATAAAGGTAATCTTTATCAACTAAGCTTCCAAGAAAAAAGAGGACTCTCTTATTAGAAAGCAAATTCGTTCTTATGAAAGTTGAACTAAAGCGTTCATTGGGGTATTGGTGATTTGCGCATGTAGACAACGCAACAATAACAACAATAGCGGTAGGTTGGTCATTTACCTCCATAGATGTGGCACAATAAATTTTTCTTTCGCAACATTATCCATTCATAATATCACCTTTGTTGTGGCAGCACCAACAGAAAAATGATAAAAAATTGTATGTATGAAAGCAAAAACAAAAGCAAAGAAGGGACAGCGACGTCAGCGCTTCATTCACGTCATTATAATCATTGTTAATGGCATGGCGATATTGTTGTTGTGGCGTTTGTTTTTGTTTTAATAATTTGTGAACGCTTAGGCTTCGGATTGCCGTACAGCGATTTTTTATACCTACGGGTGTGTGTGTGTATGTGACGGTGCACAGAAATGATTTAGGTGGTTGACACACTTGTTGTACTTCGCGATGTCCTTGACAGTTTCGATTTTTTATTACATTGTATTTACCCTTTTTTAAATCGTATCAGTTGTTTGAGTTGTTGTAGCTTGTCATCAGGTGTTTGTTGCAATGACGGGGAATATATTAACCCCTTATCTAGTTGTAAGTGGCAGTGACTGTCATGTTTACATATTTATTTTGATGTTTGCTCTCACACTAGGATTGGAGCGTTCCCAATGGTGCAGGGCGGAAAGAGGTAAAAGAGAAAGTAGGAAAGTAAAAAGGGCGTATAATTTTGGGTAAGCACATCGCTATAATGATTAATTTAACTCGGAGGTCAAGGACGTATGATATTGTGAAGAATAGAGTGTGATGAAGGGAACTACTTAATATTTGTCAGATTTACAAACTTCACCTCCAGGACTTTTCAACAAATCAATATGCCACAGACCCTATACAACTACACCTCTTTCTTTAGATACATATATTAATATCAAAATAATAACACCCGCATATAATTTTTTCTGAATATAAACCTTCAGATATATTTATAACACCGAAACTCGGTCTTAACCAACATATCTCTGATATCTAAGAGCTCAAAAAATGAGTAACGAATAAACGAAGTAATCTGTTTTAGATTTCGATTCCACTCTAAAATGATTATCAATTTTCAAATTAAATGAGAATCAACCAGTGCAACTTCAGAATGTGCAGACCATTGAAAAGTCCTCTCTATTCGAAGTTAATTTGATGACATCCGGTTTGGCTTCACGAACGTAATACTTCCACTAGGTTTAAAGCATAATAATCTAAAGAGTCATTTTTGTTTAGTTGCAGTATTTCTAGAAAAGGTTCCATCCTAATGTCCATGAGCAAAATTTAATCGGTTCCTTACAACTGCTATTTTTATTTTAATCTTTTTAATTTACTAATCCGAATACCATGGATTTAGAGTCCAATTTTTTTTTTTTTAATTTCTATACATGTGACCTGGTCTACGGAAAGGGACCTTAGGTGTCAAAAAATCAATTTTCACATTTTAGTTGATTCAGATGGAAGATGAGATCTTTAACAGCTGTTTCCCAGAAAACTAGTTTCCGCACGTTAGCTCCCTTTTCGTAGACCAGGTCACACATATGTATTTTTTGGTTCTTTGGACCGCACTACAAGTGACTGCTCACAGGGTGGAGTGGAAATAACACCTGTTATGGAGTCTTGTCGTGGACGAACTACTCGTTTTGCTAACTAACAAGGGTATCCACTGTCAAGGATATCCAGATGGCATTGTTATTATAGCTTCACTAAAGTTTGAGGGCACTCTTTGTGTTATCGTACATATGGGATTAGGCCTGGCTGAAAGATGTTGCAGTGGGGTTGAACTGAACATCAACCGCTCGAAGACGACCATCGTCCCATTTACGAGACGCAGGTCTGATCATGGCAAAAGCTACTAAAGCACTTATGGTGTGCAATCGACTAACTGGTAAATCTTGGATTGTCAGGTGGTTGTACACAATGATCGTCGACCATGCTAGAACTCGGATTGCTTCGTCTAATAATCGGTCCGGTAGCCAAACAAACACGCATTGCTTCAAATGACAGCAGAAGGGTCTAGCAGAAGTAAGGTAATCTCATCCCAGCGTATGCATGAAATAATTGGCGAAATGGCATTTTAAAGTAAAGTTTACTAAGATGTTCAAGGTTACCGTTAGCAGCAAGGCTGAATGAGGTGATTCCATTCTCGACCTACTGCTTAAGAAAAGTACAATCACCGACGCCTCGAAAACGTCAGAGGGAATTGGTGCAATCTCTATATCAATGGATAGTTTTCCGAGCACATTCCAAGCAGAGGTCTTTGCTATAAGTCGGTGCGTAGAGTTAAACCTCCAACGTTATTATTTTATCAGATCGTAACCAAGTGCACCTTATTTCGGTGATAGTGCATACAAGTATGGCCGGGAATGAACTGGCTGATGAGATTGCCCGCTCCGTAGCATCCATCAACATGGTAGGACCGTAACCTTTCATTGTGGTTGATCCCCACGCCATAATGAAGCAGCTCCGCTGGGGTGACACGGTGGGTAGGGAAATGCATTGGCAACAACTTCTGCGCATGTGCCATGCCAAGTTGGTAAGGGGTGTAAAAACCTTAAAAGGTTTAAATATGTAATCAAACTCCCAAGGTAAAAACTCAGGTTACTTGTCGCCTTTCATACTGGCCTTTATAAGCTCCAGAAACACTTATACAAGTATATCAAGGTCCTCGCTTTATGTGCAAACTGCCGGTTTTGCGACTTGTAGCCTGAAGCACAGGGCACCTGCTAATTGACAGCACCGCAGTCGGTGGGCACAGGATAAAGGTCCTTGGGTAAATGTTTCCAAATAGGGATCACATCGCCTCAATGGCACCCAGAGAGGTTGTGACTTAGGAGAGGGCACAATCGACCTTAGGTCACTGTGTAATATTTATTTACTTATCTAACATAACTACTCTACATTTATTTTATGGTTGGATAAAGGTTGGTATTCAGCTAAAGCTTCAAAACTATAATTTTCAACAATTTGGTAAATCAATGCATGCCAATACGATAATAAGAGTTGCTTCGGGATATATGTTCATTCAAAACATGCCAAACTCATTCTCTTATTGCCATCATTGTGTCGCCAGATACCATGTACATAAATGCTTAAGACATGAAAATGTAGTAACCTTGAATACTTTCCTGAAATTTCGAAATTTATATATGGTTGGAAACCTTCAACTCGTCTCGCCTCGCTTTAGTCGCAATTTTTGGCCTAGTTGCTTTATTTAAATTTCGTATTTCATTAAAACCGTTCGCATATGTAGCTTTAATATTTTATTTGCGATTTCGTATTTATTTACCGTTTATTGCACATACATAAGTTCGCTTATCAGTGCCCACACGGGCGTTCAAAGATAGTGCTTATCTCCAGAATAGACATTTATTGTTACGTATTCGCAAATATTATAAATAGTCTACATATTCAATGTATACCTTTTGTGAATAATTTGGGAAAAAATTTTAATAGTTTAATGAATGAAATTTGCGTATTCTTCGTGTTATACTTTCTGTTTGACGATTTCCATATTTAGAAGAAAACAAATTATCTTTTAAATGGTCTCATTTCCTATTTCATGAGATTTTCTCTAATATTTTACTTACTATTGATTTTATGGAACAACTTGTGTAAATTTTGTAAATTTATGATACCGATTGATTTCAGATTATTTCCAGATTTCGATATTTAATTAGCATAAGAAAAATTCATATATTATATTCTTGGAAATTGGCACAACAAACAGCAAAGATTTTTCACTACAAAACAATACAAGGCTAAAAGTTGCTTGAGCATTATTTGAAAAATTTCGAATTCACCAAGCCAATGAGGGATCTGGGCACTATGGAATATACAATATAATGTTTTCTGGAGGTACACCCTTTGAAGAAAGAATTATGCGGTCAATGATTTTCTAGGTAAAATTTGTCTTAAATTCATACAACTATGAGCATAACATAGTAAGACTTTGTTCATAATTTTAATATTCTTAATTTATTCTTCAAAAGCTATGTAGTCCCCCTCCAAGTAATCCTACTCGACCCCAATACACTTGTGCCAACAAATCAATCTTCAAATAATCCTACGAAGAATCAATGTAGTAGGCTATGGTGCGTTATCGTCGTACAAAAACCAAAAGTTGCCGACTTATAATTCTGGTAGCTTTTTACGATCCTTCCGATAAACCAACGATGCCAATAAAATCTCTGTTAATCGTCGATTCTCAAGCATCAATTTTTTTGTTTTATTAACGTATTGATCATCAGTTGATGTTGATGACCGTCCTGTATGTGCTTCGTCATCAATGCGTTCTCAACACTTTTTGAACAATTTGTACCAATCAAAAACACTTGCTCGCGACAAATAACTATCATCGAACATTCTGAACGTTTCGGCAGCAGAAATTCGATTCCGCACACAAAATTTTATGGAACCATTTATTGAATAATTTCACTTATCGTGAAAATAGCCGAATGCACTTTATGTCCATCAGAAAACCAAGTGTATACTAAATATAATGATTATTTAAATTAAATCTTTGGCTTAATGTCACTGACAGTTATACCAACCAAGAAAAAAGTATTTCGACGAAATTTGAATTAAAAAGTCTTCCTATTTTCTACCCACAGTATTTACTCATTCGAGTTATTTTTTCACCTGTTAGTCCTGATATTTCTGGACTATTGCTATTCTCGTGCGATTATGAAATTTTGCAGAATGTTGAAAAAAGCTATTAAAGGTTTATCCGTATACCTGTTGTTCTACACATTTCATCTCATATCAAAAAAAGTTTGAACTTTTCTTCCGCCTTTTTGCTGTGTGTGTTGGTGAGATTGGAAGGGAATCATCCACTATGAGGCTGCTCCCATATGGTCAGACGCTTCATTCTACCATCTACCGCAAACAACCACTTGAAGCAGGCGATCGACCAGAAGCGTTCAGAATTTACCAACAGGAAGGGTGTAGTGTTTCACCAGGACAACGACAGACCACACACTTCGTTGATGACTCATCAGAAGCTACGAGAGCTCGGTTGGGAGGTTTTATCGCATCCACCATATAGCCAAGTGATTACCACCTGTTCCTATCCATGGCGATCGCCCTTGTTGGTGTAAAGTTGAACTCAAAAGAGGCTTGTGAAAAGTGGCTGTCCGAGTTCTTCGCAAATATAGAGCGGGGCTTCTACGAGGAGGGTTATGAAGTTGCCGTCTAGATGGAAACAGATTATCGAACGAAACGGCACATATTTGAACTAAATCCGATCACTGTAACACTTTTTATAAAGCTTGAATAAAGAACGAAAAATCGGAAGGGATATATTTCATTTGATATTTCAGGGATAAATGTACGTATGTATATGTACATGTATGTATATATTAGAGTGGGTCTATTTTTTTTTTTTCTATAAAATCGCATATGCGGCACTGTTCTACGGATCATTCTGAACAACTTTTCCTAAAAGACTATGAATCTAAAATCGGTTTCGAAACAGCGATTTTTAAGCATAACATAATAATTCTCAATTCTCAGACTTACAAATTAGCTTGTTAACGCACTTGCTTGACTAAATGACTTAGCAACAACTTAAAGGTAGAGTGAGTAATGGCACCTACAAACTGTACCTACATACATATGTATACATATTATACGTACATATATAGTATATGTTATAATTAGCATGCAAATCTTTTCAATTCGAAATGTACACTTAAAATTAGATTATAAACAACTTTTTTCCAAGCAAGCAAACACAAAACAGCTGATGAGGAATATACATATACTCGTATACATATGTATATATAAGTTTATGTATTTATGCCCATGGGTTAGCCTACATGTCTGCTGTTTGCGTCTTCTAAAAATTAGCATAGAAATAAAAAGCAATAAATGCCAACGAACGACCTTTAGAAAACATACACACACACAGCGACAGCCTCGTCTGTATGTCAAGTAGGCGCGCACTCATAACTTTTGGGCCTTCGACAATTTTTATTGCTTAATTAAAATGTATTTTCTCTGTTGCTCGCAGTGATGTGGATGCTCATGCTAATGAAGTTGATGGCGCGTGGACATTGGCGCCGGCGTTGTTGAGTGTGACGTGCACAATTTCATTAATAAATATTCAAAAGCTTGAGCCGGTAAAGTGATGTAGGTTCTTACGCATTTTGCATGCATATGATATGATTGTATTTGCTTATTTATTATTATATACACATATGTACACATGTACTTGTCGACTGTAAAAAATATAAGTACTGTCTTCACATTAATTCTGTTCTGCCGGTGTGGCTTATCTGTTGCATTATGGAAAGGCAGAAAGGCAGAATTGGAGCGCAAATTACTGAGACAGGTTCACAATCGATGTACCGAGCCAGCTTTGTCCTAGTGGAATCGTTAGACGACGAAAGTGAATGGGTTTCTAATGATTTGGCAAACCATATGACAATTCAAACTTCTGGTCCCTCTACCGGCGACAGAGTCGCAAACAGTTGAGCTCTCACTAAAAACTTGATAACGCTTTGGATGCCTGATCTCGAGAATCCAGAGCGGTTGAGAAATCGATGAAGCCAGAGTCCCTTTTGAAAAATCCGCAGGGAAAGAGACTATAAAGGATCAGAAGATACAACCACTTTCACTAAAATTAAAAGAGAGTGTAGAAAAACTGATTTTGCCTAGGTGTGACATAATAACGAGAGCTTAATAGTGTGTCAGTTTGTTCGTTGAGCAAGATGGCGTGGATTAAACACATCAATCGAAGTCAGCTTTTTCTTTTATACTGTAATAAAAAGAGACTTTTCCTTCCGAAGATCCGTTTTAATCGCATAATATCAACGTTCTAACCTATCCAAAAAATTAGAAATATCTATTGTACACATGATTTGTGTACCCTGAAGAGGGTATATTAAGTTTGCTCGAAGTTTGTAACACCCAGAAGGAAATGTCGCATTGTATTATAAATTATCAGCATGAATCGATTTGTCCATGCCCGTCTATCCGTCTGTCTGTCTGTATCACGACGCTTGGCGAATGTCAAGCAGCGACTGCAGACAACCGTAACAAAGTACGACGCCTATGCGGAATGTCTCAACGAATTCTATGCAGGTTTTGTTAGGTACACCCAATTTTGACCTGATAGTCATACAGCGTGCTGTTGCATTCAGTTTAAGAAGATTCTTGAGTGTGTCATTGCTGCAAAATTACTGGATGGGGAGGGAGGATGTATGGAGAGCAAGAGGTGTAGGTGGTACCGTTGGGACAACAGTCCTCACGGTCGAGTGATTTAGGAGTAAAGTCGGGATGTTAGGTTTGTTGAGAGTAACCCGGACTTCAGATTCTGTCTGAGACTGAATTTTCGGCTTACGTAGCATAGGAATGAATGTAGTTTTGCATCAGAGGCCCCTATCTGACAGGTCGGTTTGCCTTTGTGGAACGGTGGTGGGTGCATATAATTGTCGAAAGTACGATGTACTCGGACATTAGGGATCTGTGTAGTATGGAGATTAGCAGGACTGATTTACTTTTAGATGTTAGCGGTCTGATCTTCACTAGTGTGAATGCCGAAGAGTTAAGGTCGTTTTCGCGTGAATTGTTTTGTCGGCGAAGACGTTTAGCTATTAGGGTTAGCTTATTGTGCGTATGGGGTTCAACCCCTGGCCACCAGTCCAGAGCAATATGGAAGCTTAACTGGTAGTAGTTTCAGTTAAGTTGTATTGCAAATGGATGCCGGAATCAAAGTACGGCAGTTGTTTTAGAAGGGCCTCGGACCCTTCCAACGTGGTTAGGGTGTCCATTTCACACTGCCAATTGGTACTGAAAATGTCCGGCATTTTCAGGGCTCTAATCAACGCATGGATTTGATGCGCTGTGCTTTTGAGCGCCGTGGGGAAAGGCTGTTGTCTGTAACCACACTGGACGTTGTCGGTGTGTATATACGCGAGTTAGTCCCTCAATTTTAGGAGATATCGATTTGAAATTTTGCGCACAACCTTTTCATCTCTGATACTTGCCACATCAAGAAGGGGCCGCACAGGCTTCTTATAGTATCCAGCTTTATGCCTGTTGTAACAAGATAATTGTTCCTCTAGGTGAATGATGGTACTTTGGAGCGGAGTATCCCTTCTCACCAGAAATTCGACACCATATTAGGTACTTTGTTACACCAGAATCTTTTCACGTTGCGATTGGTGATTTAAACAAAATTTGTTTGGAGAAATAAATGCAGGATACTCCATAAGTTATGAAATCGTTAGCAGGTCTCATTCGAGGACGAGCAAATCTCTTCATTGATGTTATAGTTTATAGGACTCAAATTCAACACAGTTATACTAGATAATTAATTAATATTATAATAATATATATATATTAAATAATATTAATTAATATTAATCGCCCAGAAGATGGGAGTTGATCACCAAACCAATTTAAACCATCTGCAGAAGGCTGGTTACACAAAAAAGCTTGATGTTTGGGTGCTGCATGATTTGACGCAAAAAGACCTTCTGAACCGAATGAACTACTGTGATATGCTGCTGAAACAAAACGAACTCGACCCATTTTTGAAGCGGATGGAGACTGACTTTCGAAAAATCACATAAAAATTAACGGAGAAAGGTTTTTCTGTGTGTTTGGTGGGATTGGAAGGGAATCATCCACTATGAGCTGCTCCCATATGGCCAGACGCTTAATTCGACCAGAAGCGTCCAGTATTGGCCAACAGGAAGGGTGTAGTGTTCCACCAGGACAACCACAGACCACACACTTCGTTGATGACTCGTCAAAAGCTACGGGAGCTCGGATGGGAGGTCTTATCGCATCCACTATATAGTCCGGACATAGTGTTCCTGTCCATGGCGAACGCCCTTGTTGGTGTAAAGTTGAACTCAAAAGAGGCTTGTGAAAAGTGGCTGTCCGAGTTCTTCGCAAATACAGAGCGGGGCTTCTACGAGGAGGGTATTATGAAGTAGCCGTCCAGATGGAAGCAGATTATCGAATGAAACGGCGCATATTTGAACAAAATCCGATTACTGTAACTTCAAAAAAAAACCGGAAGGGATATATTTAAGAACTTTATATTATAATGCATAAGACAGTGGCACCAAACTTATAGTTCATAGCTTCATATTAAAACTTCTTTTTAATAATTAGATATGCAAGGGTATATAGTGGACTAGGTGTCAGCACCCTATAGGTAAACCATGAGCACCAAATTAATATTTTATCAACTCATCAAATCATTCACTTTGACAACACCGAACGCCATTCGGTACCTACATATATTCCACATCAACAATAACAGCAACCATATTAATAACAAATAATGGCCAATGAATTTAGGCATTCCATTTTTTTACACGAACACACATAAACACATATATACATGCCGACATTTGGTGAATAAATTAAAGTTTATTGGCACAAAATGTAAACAAATTGAAAGTGAATTAAATCGCACGTGAGTGACATTTAATACCTCGCCGGTGCTCACGTTTTGCTAATTATAATGAAGCGTTATAAATACCAACACACGCACACATATTCAAGAGGGAAATATGTGTGTGTAAAAGAAACAGAAGAAAAAATAACAATTAAATATTTATGGGTTGTTTAATTGAAACTGGTTTTTTTACATATGTATATGCATTCATATATTATTGATATTTTTAGCAATAACGGCATATAGTTTCAATATTATACTATATTTATGCGAATGCTCGTGTATGTTCATATAATTATCATTTACATTTTAAATTAGCGATTGCTTGCTTGCTTTGACTAATATTTTACCTCTTGAATTGTATTTTTATATCAATTACCTGTTCTGTGTTCTCCGTTTGTTCCTGACATACCCACCTTTCCAAAATATTAAATTAGACTTCCGACTAAACACGAGATGACTAAGTGCTCAGAAACCAATAATAATTTGTTGATTGATGTTGTTAGCAGGTTTGCAATATTAAGCTGCTATCGTTGGCTATCTATTTTTATTCGAAAGCACATAACTATCCACAACTCCTATCCAGGCAGAGAAACATTCCTTTGGCCATGAAAGCTAGAACAACCTAACGAACGATATAGTTAAAAACAAGTATGGAAAGGATAAGTTCGGATGTAGGACTGATATTTGAAAATGGATTAAAGTGAGCACGATGTTCGAAAAGCGATTGAAAAGGGAATCGAGACGCACTTGTTGTACCGAAGCAAAATACCCTTCACAGGTGCATTTCTGTTAGTAACTTTGTGTTCAGTTTATATGAAAGTTATATACATATATATATATAGTAATTCATTCTGAAAAATTTTTTTGGAGATTATATTGTTACCTTAAGCAGTAATCCATGCCAAATTTCGTGAAGATACCACGTCAATTTTGAAAGTTTTCCATACAATAACTTGATTCCGATCGTTCAATTTGTATGGCAGCTATGTGCTATCGTCAACCGATCTGAACAATTTCTTCGGAGAGTACATTGCTGCTTTAGGAAATAGCCTGTGCCAACTTTTGTGCAAATTCATCGTGAAATGTGAAAGTTTCCATACAATAACTTRATTCCGATCGTTCAGTTTGTATAGCAGCTATATATTATAGTGGTCCGATATCGGCAGTTTCGACAAATGAGAGAAAATGACGTTTGCAAAATTTCAAAACAATATCTTGAAAACTGAGGGACTAGTTCGTATACACACGTATATACAGACAGACGGACATGGCTAAATCGACTTATCTCGACATACTGATCATTTATATATACTTTATAGGGTCTCCGACCCTTCCTTCTGGGTGTTACAAATTTCGTGACAAACTTAATAAAAGAAGGTCGCGTGAGAACGAAGAGCTTAACAAGTTGGCCGACAGTGGTAATACTCTAAAGCTCTACGAAAAAATGCAGCGACTAACCGACGGTTATAAGACCGGAGCATACTTTTGTAGAACCCCTAGAAGTGATCTATTAACCGAGGCCCAGAGCATACTAAAATTAACACTTCTCCAGCCCGCTGAATGGTAGTGACAGCATAACACCAGAATATGGTTAACCCGATCCCCAAATCGATGACGATGAAGATGAACGGACGTTCCATTGCCCGACCATGAAGTAGTGCAAATAGCAATTAAACGACTGAAGAACAACAAAGCAGCGGAGCCGATGGATTACCGGCCGGGCTATTTAAATATGACGGTGAAGAACTGATAATGAGCACGCATCAGCTTCTTTTTAGGATATGGTCGGGCGAAAGTACGAACAACGACTAGAATTTAAGTGTGCTCTGTCCAATCCACAAAAAGTGCAACGCCACAATCTGCGCCAACTACTGTGAGATAGGCCTCTTCAACTTCTCATAAAAGGTTCTATCGAGCGTATTTTGTAAAAGATTAAAGCCCACCGCCAACAAACTAATTGGACCTTATGAGTGTGGCTTCAGGTCTAACAGGTTAACAACTGACCAGATATTCACCATGCGCCAAATTTTGGAAAAGACCCTTGAAAAGAGGATCGGCACACACAAGACGGCAAGCAAACTTTTTTCCATCCATCACCATCAATTGAATCGGGTTCTTCGACACATAAAATTATCCCATCCTAATACTTGTTTTATAGAAGAGGGGTAACTATCGTCCGATACTTCGAACTAAAGTCATTTTATGCTTATAACCTTCCTGTACTTGATAGTCTTCAGTGATATTATGGGAATCTCTCTGGCTTTTATCAAACAAACCGCGTTCAAAGACCTCAGGCATAGAGTTATCGACAGGGTATACCGGTAAAATTAAATCAAGAAACATTTCTTCGGACTGATTAACCTTTTCCACAAGAGAACAGAGTGGAAATAAGAAAAGCCCGCCACTTTTAATTAAAAACAACTCGCACTTAAGCTGACTACCGATTTTTAATAAAACACGGTTCTACCACAGCCACTTAATGGCATTCTTAACGATGTTTGTTGCCACAGCTAATTGCACATGCTCCTGTTATTGCCGGCGCAGTTTGTGGAACAGCTAAGGCCGGTCTGGTCAGGCCGGTTGTTTTGGACGCCGCTGAGCGCTACAGGTTCTTGTCGCTAGTTGCCGTCTTCAGCGTCATGCGGCTGTGCAACAAATTGCCCGATGTTGCAATAAAGTAGAAACCAAAAAAAGCAACGAGAACCAGTCGACGAAATATTATTGTAACCAATGCAATGTTGACTTCAAAGCAGCTGCATGTGAAGCTAAGTATCTTCGCCCGGTTGCAATGTACGCTTGCTACAGCCACTCCTTTGTTGCTGGTGTTGTTATTTTGACTGCTGTTGCATTCTTTTGACCGTCACAGCCGTGCAGTAAGTTGTAAAATAACAAGTTGCAACAGAACAGCGGAAGTTGTTTGGCCAAAGTGCGACGCGCAGCAACAAATTGCATAGTATTTTTGCTGTTGCTGTAATGCCGTTGCTCTAAAAGCCTAGCGTTTCTCCTTCCGTACACTTTCTGCGCAAAGCTACCTTTCTTCGTACATAGACTTGTGTGAGAACTTATTTCTAAAAGTGCTCCGTGAAAGAGCTTGCTGCCATGGCGCGCAAGCAACTGTGCAACGTTTCATGGCAGTCGACGTTCAAATGCAACTCGGCCGCCGTGCTGGCTGTTTGTGAGTGCGCCAAACTTGAAATCATGTTGCACTTACCGCTCTAACTGTCTGGCTGCATGTTGCAACCTGCCGTTGCGGCACCAACCGCACTGCATTTGCGTTGGTTCGCAATAAAAGCTGCAACAACAATGACAACAAAGAAAATATGCCGAAAAAATTAAGAGCAAAACTGACAGCGCGTCACCGGCGAAAACCTGACACCGTCGGTCTTCGTGTGGCAATATTGGCGGTGTCAATTTTGCGGTGTTGTAGGCAACCCACTTGCCGCTTGTGGGCGGCTGTTATGAGTGTTGGATTTGTATTTTATTTTTATTTTTTTCTATTTAATATTATTGTTTTATTTCTTATTTTCGTGCGTCTTTGTTGTGTCTAATTTACCGTTTTTGCGTTGAGTTTTTTTCGCTCAACGACCTGTCTCGTCAGCTGCTTTCGCTGCTTCCCATTTCTCTGCTGCCCCTACTGACATTTTACTTTAAGCAGATATTCGTTTATCTTTGCTTTTCCTCTTTCTCACTTTCATATTTCTTCTTTATTTTATTTATTTTTTTTTATTATTTATGTTAACATTTACTAGGTTGTTGTTTTCGTTTTAAGCAGCGAAATATGTCAGCGCCACACACATTCAAGCTCACTTAACGATTACCTTACCCAGCGAGAAATTTCTACTAAAGCCGAACCAAATTCATTGGTTTTTGATAGTAATACCTCGCTCAGCTCTCTTAGTAGACTATCGCAAGGAAAATAGGCGTGCTTGAAATCCTATTTTGTTATTTTCAGTGTGTTATAAACGGAGGAGAAAAAACTTAAGAAACTGGCTCCGTTATGATGACCATCAGAGCCTTCTCGATTCAGCCTTTATATCCTCAATTGAGTCAAAACGGTGTTCTCGGATTGGTCATGTGAATTTGCCGCATAGCCAGAAGTTACACGAAGGTAAATCAGGCGAATGCGGTTGCTGCGGCACGATATTAATTGAAAATGTGACGAAATCATCATGAATAACCCATGTGGTATGAGATGGTGCATTATCACACTTCTTTGTTCAATAAATTCAGACATAATAAAAGTCGAAGAATTCACTTTTAGAGCCTCACAAAGCGACGCGTATCTCAAATACTAATACTATGATGAATATTTTGACGTGAAGTTTAATATCGATGTCGCCGAAGTTTTTTGTATTAACTTACAGTAAAAAAATTTACCGATTCGAAGAACCCGCGAAGTATAAATTAAAAATTATATAGTATATTCGATCATAAGCAAAAACTGGTTCATTCTCTGATTAAATTATAAATCCTTATTTGAGAAAAAACAATTGCGAAACTGTTTGTTGTCTCTAAACAGTACTATCGACAGTTTTTTGTTTTTCAATTCTCAAAATAATCGAATTTCGTTACTAAGGCTTTCGTGTTGCTAAGTGACTCACTTTCAAATGTTATAATTCTACACGATGATAAGAGTTTGAAAATTATCTAGAAGTCAACCAATTGTCGCAAACAAGTCCTTATTGAAGCAAGAAAAATCAAGAACCAGAGAATGAAAATTATTCGCCGACTCGAAAAATCCTCAGTTTTCTCGGTGCTAGAATTTTCGTGAAATCAACTGCCAAAATAGTGGTTTAAATTTTTTCTCTTACTCAAATTTGTTTTTGAAGAGTTATTAGTTCACTTTCGTATTTTTGAAACAAAATAATATTTTTTTGTCGAAAAAAATCCACTCGAAAAATGAAAGAATATTTATAAAAAAATTTTAAAGATTTATTATTTGAAATATTTTGAATTTGAAATGTTACAGTTAAAATCATTATTATTTTCTAGTAAATTGCTGTACTATTAAAATAAAACTGAAAATGTTAAAATAATTAAATTTTAATAGAACAAGCTAAATAATTCTTCGGGAATTCGTTTTTTTCTTAATATTTTAAAAAAATTTCGTGTTTTCGAAAAAAGTAATTTTTGTCGAGAAATTCATATTCGAAATATTTATACTCGAAAAATATCTAATTAGAAAATATTAATATTACTTTTGATTTTCTTTTTCGATTTTGGAATTTGAATTGTTCTAATTTTTTTTTTTTTTTTTTTTTT